>NW_015386235.1:116044-162435 GCF_001527695.2 Protobothrops mucrosquamatus
GAGAAACTTCCTGACAGTTAGAACAATTAACCAGTGGAACAACCTGCCTCCAGAAGCGGTGAATGCGCCAACACTGGAAGTTTTTAAGAAGAAACTGGACAGCCATTTGTCCGAAATGGTATAGGGTTTCCTGCCTGAGCAGGAGGTTGGACTAGATGACCTCCGAGGTCCCTTCCAACTTTATCATTATTATTATTGTTGTTGTTGTTGTTGTTATTGTTATTATTATTATTATTATTATTATTATTATTATTATTATTATTAATCTTGCAAGTCTGAAAGCACTTCTCTCCTCCCTTCCCTTTCCTTTCCAGAGAACCAGGGAGGGTCCCTTCTAACTTGCTATCTCACCCCACATTCTTTTTGTGGGCTGAGATAGCTCCTGTCTGGCCATTCTCTAGGCTGCAATTCTTCCTCCTTTGTCCTTTCTGCCAAGGTTATTCTCATAGCCCATTACAGGATGGATCAAGCATTAGACTAGTATTAATTTTAAAAATATTTTTACTTGTACTTTTTCCACAATGAGTTGGCAATCTCTAAATTTGATAAATAAATATAATTCATGATTTCATAGCGTTCAGTATTTCTGCCATTTCACAGCTAGAATTTTTGTTAGTATTTGTTTGCATGTGGCTAGATTTCTTTGGAGATTTATCCCAAGAAAGAAATGTAGTCTTAGGAATGGACTGTAAGATCACTATAATTTTATAACCATATTACATTTTATCTTTCTTTAGGAGACAGAAACATCAGATTTATTTCTACCTGAAGATGATGATGATGAAGATGAAGATGAAGATGAATCTCGCTCTTGGAGAAGATGAAACTTCAAGAGGAAGCATATAATTTTAGAATTGTTCGAACTCAAATTTTTTAAAAATATTTAAAGGAAGTCCATGAGCCAAAAATCTGTTTTTGTTTTTCATTTTATATATATATATATATACATTAAAATAACAAATGTGTTTGATATGTAAACTTAGCAAGTAAGTAGCTATGATCAGCCAAAGGCCCAGAGCTTCTACAAAGCTGTAAAAATGGTTGTGATCTTATAAAAGTAAAATATATTAGTCTTTCAAGCCCAACTTTTGTTCATTCTGATTTTAAAATAGCAATTTGTTTTATTAAATATCAATGACTTCGTAGTTTTTATTAGCAATGTGGAATCTGAGATGAGAACAATGTCAAATTCGTCAACATTGTCTAGAATTTGCTAATTCAGAATTCCTTTCATTGGGTGGCAGGCAGCTTAAGTAAATCTCAATTGAAAAACAATCAGGAATTGCACATATGTTTGTGAAGGAGCTGTTTTTCCTATATTCCACTATCTGAAATATGGTTGTCAGAATGATAGTAGTTCTTGCCAGCATTGGTGATAGTGACTCCTTTTTCTAGTATTTTGTTTCTTTCCCATCTTTAAACATTCTTTTAATTACCATTAGGAATGCAACTGACCCAAGCACTTCTGCTCTGATTTCACATTTTAGTTCGGTGGAACTGTCAGCCTTAAAATCTATTAAAAATGACCACAGTAGGAATATTTTTTTTAACAGTATTGGTAATGTGAAATTATTTGTTTTGATAATGACCTATCTCTAAAACTCTTTTCAGGGTAATTAATGGCTGCATTTTATTTTTTTAAGGAAAAGCCAATGCACTGTTCCAAGTGATATATTTCCTGCAACCCATAGAATTGCAAAATAAAAACAATCTTGTTTTAAAATAATAGATACTAAGCCAGCACTTAGAATAATATTGCGAGTTCAGGTTATAACACATTAAAAATTAATATTGAGTTGAGGAAAAAAAGTAAAACACTGATTTAAGCATATTTTTTTTTGTCCGCATGCTGATAAAAATGTGTCTAGTCTTCCCTCTTTTTAAAAAAAAAAAAAAAAAACACCAAATAGTTCATGGTGTAAATTTGGTAGACATTATGTTACATTTTTTTACTGCAAGGGCAATAGATCTTTATAACCCATGTCTCTTGCTGCTATGAAGTCTAAATATGTCCTCCTGTGGGTCATCTCTTAGTGCTTTTGTATACTATCTCACGGTCAGTGACGAGGAAATGTGGCTGTCTGATACAGCTCCCCAGATAGCCTACTATAGGACACACTGACTGTGACTTTAAGGACAATAGTTAAAAAAACTCTTGAAGGGCCATTGTTTATCCCCATCCTAGCCATAGATAAGAACAGCATGTTATGCAAGGGCCATATGATGTCACTGCATTTAAGTTAAGATTGATGAAGCAAGGCAAACATTACTGTATCAATTCCCATGGCACCTCGGCATTCATTAATTCGAAAATTTAATTATATCTTTCATCCTACATTCAGATTAGCATAGTGGTACTTAATTGAATCTAAGTATCCGAACTACTAAGTTGGTTTCATGTTTCTGGTCTTGCTGCCAGAACTTTTTTTTTTTTTCCTCACACTTTGGGAACTATGTACATTGTTATAAAAGCACATCCCGTTTGAATTCCATCCATAAGTGAGTAAGAGTGTATGCTACCAGCTCTTATTTGCCCTTTATGTAAAGGCCTTTGTGTTCTAGATTATTGCTACATTCCTACTAATGTTGAATCTCAGTGAATTAAGTTATAACAATAAGGCACGAATATTGCACACTCTTTAACAGGCAAAGCCTTGCTTTTCTCCCATGGCCTGTGATATCTAGAATGCTTGTGGCTCAGTATGTGGCCATCACATATATTGACCCAGCAAGAAAAACGCTTGAATCTGGACAGTTAGTTAATAATAGAGGGAACAAAGGATTTATGTATACATATATAGAGATACATATATATATATATATATAGAAAGAGAGAGATATATATACACATATATATATTGTACAGGGTTTTTTCTTAGAACTGTATAATTTTGTAAATATTTTTGCTTTTTTTGTGTACTAAAAACTACCAGCATCTAGATTTCCATAAGAATTCTTATGTATGTATTTTTGTATCTGGAAGATTACAGTTGACTGAACGAAGCTGTAAGAAAAATTTCCTTAGCTTTTGGAACAGTTAGACTGGATGGGATTCCTTTTCATATGGTTTTAAATAACTTTTGTTAGCATGCTGTTCAGGACAGAATGAATATCTTTACTCAAAATGTTAGCTTTTTTCACAGAGAAGAGATAGGGGCCAACAGAGAGATTTATTAAATAAATTTTTCCCATCTTTGCTTTCTTTCCTGGTTTTTTAAGTGTAAGTTGACACACATAAATCCTCTAGTGACAGCGTAAATGTAATTTCTCATCCTACAAGCACAAAACTTGAGTTGTGCCCCTAAATTTATGTATTGAAAGCATACTATTGTGTTACTGAGAATTTAAGTACTGGGCAGCATAGTGATAACTCACTTAAAAAGAAAATAGGAAACTAGTTCAAAGTGACCTTCATTTTGATGTAGCTATGAATCTCCCTGTGTTGTGTATTAGAACTTGTTAAAAAAAAACAACTAATGTGTTACTGGGTAACTTCTGGTACCACCTGCTGTGAAATTGTCCCTTTAATAGTCATAAGCCATAACAGAAAGCATAGTATAAATATACCCGCAAAGTACCTTGAAAGCTAGGAATTCTAATAAAACTTCACTATATATATAAAATATCCCTTTCTAACCAGTTAGCAATGTATCACTCTATTGACATTGAAAAGAATGTCATAATGTAAATGCTCAGTGAATCATCCCCTTAAAGCTTTACAGATATTAATGCTACTACTATATAAACTGTCGGTTTAACTGTGGTGTATTTTTTAATCCTTACATACAAAAATGCACAGCATCTGAAACTTTTCAAAAAAAACAACAACCCATAATCGCCCACATACAGTGGAGATGCTTCAACATTTTTAATGAAATCATGTGAAAAGGAATATTAAATTCCTCTCAATGTACATTAACTTGTATTATAGTTTTTACAAGATTGTGAACTTGTGTAATAGTATATTAGGAGATATTGTTGGATTTCTAACTGTTTATACATTTAAATTCATATATGTAATGTTTGTTTTATTGATTACATTTTGAATTTCTAAGATGCATGTTGACTTTTTGCAATAAAGAGATAACATGGAATGGTTTAAAATTAAAAAAAAAAAGTTTGAATTGAAATTTGGAAAAGTAACCATTCCAGAGGAAAAAAAATATACTCACGAAAAGAGCTGTATTGCTTTCTTTCTTTAAAAGTGTACATCTGTGAATGCGCGCATATGGTGTGTGTAGATGTGTATATATGAATATGTGTTTATAAGGTTTATCATTACCAACCTTAAAACACTTATATTTTGCTGTTCCAAAGCTTAGAGTAGCTGATAATAAAACAATCCAACTTTCTTCTAAGAAACAAAATAGTTTCGTGACCATGGCCAAAATCAATATTTCATTTTTCATCCTAAGTTAAATTTACTGAATTTAATGTATTGAAAAATAAGTGATGGTATCATCTTCTTAAGCAAGCTATATGTTGACAAAATGCTGAATATTAACAGTAGTGACCAGCTGAAGAATACATAATCTTTGAAACAATATAGCAGGGAAAAGCTGAGATTGGTCTAATTTTTTTTTTTTTTTTTTGCATTTTTAGAGGAACGGGCTGACTCAGAAAACATTTCCCTTTTATAGCCCACTTTGTCATAAGTGTCAGCACATTATGTCTCCAACACATTTCTTGAAAGCTACTTATTTCTAAGTTATGAATTTGGCATGTTGGAATTCCTTGAGATATTGTATGTAGATAGAGATACTTACGTAAATCATAAGATTTCTGTAACATGGATCCTTTACATGCAAAGAAAAGGAGTTATGCACTTACAAAAACAGTTCTGAGCCACTGCCCCAAATGGGTTTTATCTGATAAGTTCCTTATTCTTTTATCATACAAGAAGCATTTATCACTCAGGTAAATATTTGAAGAACTGGCTAGACCAGATCTTAAACTAGCCAATGAAGTATTTTAAATTGTCTGAAAATGTACTGTAAGAGAAAAGGTTGAAAATCTCCAAACAAGAATGTGTCACAAGTCTCACTGTTCATAGTTCACGTTTTAGATGTTCCAGTGCAATTTAGGCTGCTGCTAGTTAATATTTTCTGACGAGATAAAGGAATCTGTAAACAGAAGAAAGTTAAAATGGCAAGATTTTGTGCGAGGGTTTTTTCCCGTTTTTATTGAGGGAAAAATTGCTCAGTGATGCTTTGTGTATTTTGGCCCTAAGTCATGTCATCTGTCCTATAATGTGTAATTTTCATCTAGGAAGTGAAGAAATTCCATGCTGAGAGTTTGTTGCTCCACCAAATCAATGCTAAATGGATGCATGACGCTACATTCTTTGAAGAATGAATTTCTCTCACAGGCTTTGTGTGGTTGTATCGGTCCATGGAAAAACAGAGAATGTAGACTTCATTAACCTCTCCTACCCACATGATTGAAGTCTGTGAACAAGCCATCTAGAATAATGATCCACAGGTAGAAATGGCTCAATAAAGAGGAATATTTGTAGTTCAGGGTTGGCATGACGTGCTCTCTGAGCTTGGTTATTGTAGATGTTTCTAGTTGGTCACTTATACATGGAGGAAATGACATGACGGGGAATCATATTTCTGGAGCAGAGAGAACTAAAAGAATAAGAAATGGATCAACATTATTCTAGCCACAAGATGTTGCCAGTTAAGTTTTATTGGAAACCCTTGATTGACTCTAATGGGAACCTATTTATAACAGCATATCTGGCTACATTTTATAATGTACAGAAGCTGTAGCAGGCTGAGAGATAGCTGAACTTAGAATGGTAGGGAAATTAGACAATGCAGCAATAAGTTGCATACCAATCTTTTCTGGGAAGGGCAGGGCAGAGGGAAAGATGTGTTTATCTGCCTTAACTAAATGCCACTGTGTTACACTGGCCAGTTCTGTGACTCAGGACTTTGACACCCATCTGACCCCCAGAATTCTCTTTTATTCTCAGGTATTTTCATCTGCACTTTGAAAATATGAGACTTACAATTTTCAACAAAGGTGCAATTAGACACTTGGTCTTCTCTCTACACACAACCTGTAACCTAGTAAAAGTTGATTTAAGAAATTCCCACTCCAGATACTTGTGAGAAGCTTATGTTGTTCCACTGATTCCCTCACCTTCTGAAACCTCTGCTAATTATCAATTATACACATTTTCTGGGTGCTTCTGTAGAACACTTTCTTTTAAAAGAAAGTGGGGGAGCAACTCATTTTCTGTTTTTCTTAAGCTGTACAAGTAGTCCTTGATTTATAACCATTCAGTGACGATTTGAAGTTACAACAGCACTGAAAAAAAGTGACTTATGACCATTTTTAACATTGTTGCAGCATCCCTTTGGTCACATGATCAAAATTCAAATGCTCGGCAACTGACTCATATTTATGACAGTTGTCCCGGGGTCATGTGATCACCTTTTGCAACCTTCTGACAAGCAGACTCAATGTGGGATGGCAGACTTGCTTAATAACTGTTACTAACATAACAATTGCAGTGATTCGCTTGACAACTATGGCAAAAAAATGGGGCAAAACCCCAACTGTTTGGCTCAAGTGTGGTCATAAGTTGATGATGACCTGTGTATTTTGGCATTTTCAATTAGAAGGGCCACTTTTAATATTGGCACTTTTAAAATCAATTCCCCAATGGTACTAGGGGAAAGCACTAGGAAAAAAAATGCTCTTGCCTTTAAAATTCAGACACCCAAGTGGTGCAGAGCAGGAAAGAACCCAATCCCTAAATTTGAGAGAGAGATACTCTATACCTCTGCAAAGTGGGAATTTCATGCACACACCCTAACAAGAATCACAAGTACTTCAGACAAAGCTAAAAACATTAAGATGGGGATCAGGTCTTATATAGGGTACAGAAACAAATGATACATTCAATATATGTGATACATCAGAAAGCGATGAATCAAACAAAAAAAGGCATTGGGTTAGATGTGAGAAAAAATATCCTTATGTTGTATCTCCTCCTTTCCCACCCCGGCTTGTTTCTTTAAAACTTGGCAACACTCATGGACTTTAAAATACAGCCTTCCTGTTTAGTTTCTGAATAGGCTCATTTTTGCACATCAAAGGAAATTGTTTTGACTAAATGAAAAACATGGTTTCCTAAACTTCAAAAAGAGACATGGATGCCATGCTAAAATGCTAATGTTACTTTTATTAAAATGGTAATAAAGCCTAACATTCCAGGTAATAATGCTTCTTGATGCTTATATGTAGGATCCTGCCATGAAATGAACCAAGGCAGATGATTTGAGTCCTAGAAAGTGATAAGAAATAGTTCATTTATGATTACTATCTAGGAACAAGGAAGAGCAATTGGATTGTCTGCCTTTGGTATCGGCAGAACTTGGTTTGCAATAGCTGCTGAGAATCCTCCAGAGGAGAGGGGGATACCAGTCACTGATTAGCCAGAGGCAACAAAATGGTTCCCTTAGATCATTTAATCAGTGTTTCTCAACCTCAGCAACTTTAAGATATGCGGGCTATGCTCCTTTGGGCAATTTTACGGTAGCACCTGATCTCCTGAAGTGGAGGACAGGTTTAGATGTTGAGGAGTTTCACTTTTATTTCCAAAGCACAGCTGAATCTTTTTAAAATTCAGTATCCCATGAGACAGGAGGGCAACTGGAGTCCTTGCTGCATGTCTTCTTTTCTGTTGAGAAGGAGAAAAAAGTGGACATATCCTTCAGTTTCAGGCCAGCGCCACATGACCCATGTATTTGACCTAGCCTTTGTTAAGAAAGCAGCAACAACGTTGGAGATAATCTGATACACAAAGGTCAAAGTGAGCAAACATTGAACCAGAGAGGAGCTAGTTTTAGCAATATCTCTTCCACTAAATGTAGCCCTTTGAACTGATCAAGAGTTGACAAAAGTTTAGGAGAAAGGACACATCTCCTTGTCATTGCAATTGAGCTTGCTTGTGCTAACCCACTCATTTTTCACCAATAAACTGGCTTACCTTATAAAATTAGTAATAATCTTTAAGTTTTGTTTTATTGATCTTATTCTTCTTTGTGAAGTTTAAGTAGCCAAAATACTAATAATGAACCTTTCAGTGGCCTCTATCCTCTAATATATGTAAATTCCCTAGCAGCTTCTCAATACGAAAAAAAAAATTATAATGGGAATTAAAATCTGCTTCAGCTCAGCCTTTTTCTCTGAGCTGAACTGCAGGACTTCAATTCTTAGTGTTCAATGAGAAATTCCCAAGGATGTCTTTGTAAAAATATTTGAGGTCGCTACATTCATCTCCCACTCATCTGTCTAAATATTTAGTAACTTTAGATACATAGCCTAATTTCATACTCCAATCCTGCAGCCATTCCACACATGTCATTTCAGTATAAATAGGGACTTCACTAGTATATCTGTTGAAGCTTGCAGTTACTGCAAGGAAGCTTTTAATTTGTCTTGTACATTTGAGGGTGAAATTTCTAAAAAGTTGATTTGCAATTACCAGCTCTCTCCTGGGGAGGGCACAATTCTCCATTTTATGTCAAAAGGAGCTGTCAATATGCCAAAAGTCCTTTTTGCTTCTTTGATTCTGATATTAAAATCAGCTAAGCATAGCGGGGATGGAACTTTCACTTTTAATATGAAGAATTTGATAAAGAATAAAGGCCTCCAATAACACATGTAATTAGTGTAATGCGTATGTAGAATGTAGAATGGTTTTTCATTCACGTTCTCCGATTAAGTATTCGCCATTATTTTCCAATTTTTGCTTGTCTTTCATCATGAAACCCAGGCCTCCCCTCATTTGTCACATGAACTACTTATGTTCTTTTAAAGACATTTTAATGTCCTTATGCAACAGAGAATCTCCTTCCTTTATTCCCCCATCTGGCAGCAGTCACTTACCTGTCTGCTAGCCTGGAATTTGAAACCTCCTGCCGGCTTCCCCAGTGACTTTAGTTGTGGGGAGCCGGAAGGAAGTTGCCTCACAAAAGGACCATGGGATTCAGTTAACAACAGAAAACAGGACTGTAGGAGATCTGAATCAAAGCAAATGGGATAGATGAATAGATCCAAGAAAACGAAGTTGTAGGTTGTATTATGGATGAAGGCTAAAATGTATGTCAAGAAGTAATTAATGTCCTATAGGTTGTTACAAGTGGGTATGAAAGCAAGAATTTATAAGTTGGTAATAGTTGCATGTTATGCTCCAGAGAACGGTGACAATAGAATTTGAGGGATTTGGAAGGGGAAAATGTGCAATATTTTGAACGAATATGATTTGGGGGAAAATTGTTGTAACAGGTGAAAGGAATGGATGGCTGGGAACAATGGAATAAAAAAATATGATTGAGTCTTTTGGAGAACCCAGAATGAATTAGAATAGTAACTATTTGGTGAGTGTTTGCTTATAAAAAATCTGTTTCAAAAATGTTTAAGAAGTCTATTTGTATAAAGGAATGAAATACAGTGGAACCTCCGTGTTCATTGTTAATTGGTTCTGGGAGGTGCAATAAGTACCAAAAACTATGAGTACCATTTTTCCCATAAGGAATAATGTAGAGAGTCACAAGGCAGCCGACACTGATAGGTTCTAGCTTGTGCGTTGAGTACCAAATAAACAATGAGTACCAGGACAAAATTTTCATGTCAAAATGTGTTGAGTACCAAATTTGATGAGTTTCAAAGCAGTTGAGTGCCAAGTTACCACTGTTCGAATATAAATGCAAAGAAATAAATATAAATAAAGGCATGATTGGACTGATATGATTGCTTATGATCAAAGACAGAAACAATTAGTAAAATCTACAAAGGGGTTAGGAAGTTCCAAATATGTAACAGACCATTTTTAGGTAGTGTTAAGACTGGAGCTTGGGAAAAATGGACATGGAAGAAATGGAAAGATGAGAAAGAAACAGAAACTGAAAACAGAACTAGAGCAGAAAGTATTAACGCCGTATTAGAGAGTGTGTGTGAGAGAGAAATAAAACATCTCCTAGCTGAAAGAATGAAAAGTGAACATGGGGAAAGAGGATGTGGATGCTGCATGGAACAGAATGAAAAAAAATGTCTTTCAGAAATGTTTGGAAAGTATGAAGTAGAATGCTTGAAAGAATTATTAAATGAGGAAAAATGCATAGAAGAGGATTACTGCCTCAAAAATAAGGATGAAAAAGAAATATTCTGCAATGAAGTCTAGTTAAGATTTTTTTTTTTAAAGAAGAGGAAATGCAAAGAGATTTTGGTGGAAATTTTAAAAATGGCCTGGGGAGTGGTTGAAGATGGCTAAGTAAGAAATCTCCAACAGAGTAAAGGGAATAAATGGAGATAAAATTCAGTGAGGGAATCCTGAAAGGACGACTGTAGAAATTTTTATGGGAATAATACTGACATTTTGAAGCATGAAAATAAATGCTGTGTTAATGAGAAAAACACTAAAAACCACAAATACTGTGAGAATATTACAAATGGCAAGACTGCAACTGTATATACTTAGGCAAATGTTAAAATATGGTATGGATGAGGTTTGCTTGTGGGATGGCTAGCTGAGGGCAGTATCTTGGCCCTCATATTGGAAGTATGCTGATATTGTTGCCTCATTACAAAGAGATGATAGCAAGAATGAATGCACAAAGAACTGGGAAATTAGTTTGTTTTGGGTGCCTTCTAGAATTCTAAATGAAAGGTTATGAGGCAACAGTGAGCAAAATTTGGGGAGTGCTGTGTAGTTTCATGCTAGATAGTGCATAGCTTAGATTTTTATCCCTTAGCAGGTGATTGAGATAGGTATAAAAGTGAGAAAGTTTATGTGGAAAAGACTTTAGGAAACAGGAGGAAGAGCTACATATTGGACAATCAGCATGTAAAAGATGTCTCAGCCCACAAAAAGGGGAAAGGCATGGGGAACATATGGATCCTCCCTAGTTTTTTAGAAAGCAAAAGGAGAGGAGGGGAAAATAGTTTTAGTCTTGGAAGAGTTTATTAATATAATCTTAAATAAAAATAGAGATGTATTACTGGTACCGATCTTGTGTGGACCTAACCTTTATTACTGATTTGTTGATTTAGAGAAAATATACAATATACTGTAGTAAATAGAACTGAATTATGAAATGTTTTGCACAAGCATGCAGTTGAAAGTTGGTTGCTCAATGTAATAAAAACAGGATATAATGAAAACCAAGCATGCAGGAAAATAATTGGGATTCTTAGTAAATGGTTCAACACTGAGTAGGGAGCAAAACAAGGATGAGTGATATCTCCCTGGTTTTTAATGTTTATATAGATAAATATATATGGAATGTTGGTAATTATGTGTGTTTGGGGAAGTGAATGTATATGTAGTTTTATATGCAGATCACGTCATATTGTTGCCGAGAATTCAAATGAATTGCAATGAATTTTAGGTAGATTATATGATGTGAGTATGGATCTAAAAACTGATGTATCAAACATTAGGGTAATTATATTTGAAAGGGAAAATGGAGTATTTATGATGCATTGTACATACTGTAAATCACAAAAAAGCAAGCGCAAGTAGGTGAATGTATGCATCTCAGTAGAACTTAAGGGAGAAATGCTTAGACATAAAAATGCTGGCAGAAAGATAAGATCTCTTGTGATTCATTCTGAGGAATGAAAGTTGATCAAAAGAAACAACAGTGATAATATATAAAAATATGTTTTTGCCTACTTTGTTTATGGAAGAGAAATAAGTACGTCAGGAGAAATAAGAAAAGAAAATAAACACAGTAGGAATTGGATACTTAAAAATATGTATCATAAAAGAAGAAAAGATAAAGTAAGAAATGAATAAGATATTGAATTACCAAAGTGAGTGACCAATATGAAAAAAAAAAGTTGAGTTGGTTTGGTCATGTGGCGTGAATGCATCTTAAATTACAAAGAAGTGTATGATGGATGAGTGACAGTAATGTAAGGAAAGGGAAAACTGGAAAATCTGTGAGTGGATGTAGTTGATGAGATGATTAAAAAGATGTGATGTTGCAAGATCAAAGGCAGGGTATCAAGAGGTATGCAAGTGACGGAAGTAAAGTTTACAAAAATAAACAGATATGGGGAGAGCAACACTGATATTAATATAAACTAAATATACAGAATAGTCTTGAAAGGGACCTTGGAGGTCTTCCCAAGCAGGAGACCCTATGCCATTTCAGATAAGTGGCTGTCCAGTCTCTTCTTAGAAGAGTGATGCTGTGATGGATGCTCCAGTGATGGAGCATCCACAACTTCTGAAGGTGGTTTGTTCCACTGGTTCATTGTCCTCACTAGATTGTTAATTGTTCTCACTAGATTATAAACTAGATTTATAATATTTCCTTTTCCTATCTAATGCCTTTAATTTCTTTGACTATTACTTATTTCTTGATTTACTACGGGTAGTCCTTGATTTACAACAATTCATTTAGTGACCATTCAAAGTTCCAACGGCATTGAAAAGTGTGACCTATGACTGTTTTTCACATTTATGATCTTTGCAGCATCCCCACGATCATGTGGTCAAAATTCAGATGCTTGGCAACTGGTTCATATTTATGACTTCTTACTGTGTCCCAAGGTCACGTGACCATCTTTTTTGTGACCTTCTGACAAGCAAAGTCAATGGGAAGCCACATTCACCAGGTTGCTAACTTATCAACTGCAGTGATTCACTTAACAACTGTGGCAAAAAGGTCATAAAATGAAGCAAAACTCACAGAAATTTTAGGCTCAATTGCAGTCGTAAGTCGAGGACTACATGTTTCACCTCCTTTCTGCACTTTGCATAGTGCTTTTTACCCTGAAAGGGAATCGCAGGGTGGGTTTCATGGTATTAGTTGATAGTTAGAAAAACCACTGAAGGGCTATGCCTTGAAGAGTTACTTCAAGCAGGCGGCTTCATCTCTGTCTGTCAGGCTTAACTTCATCCATCTTCATCTGCAAGTGGAATCTGAACTCCAGTCCCCTGAGAGGCGGGGGAAACGCAAAGCAAATCCCTTTTATTGGAAACCAGACAGAATGGTTTTTATGTTAATCTGCAGATAAACATATTTAAAAGCAATATCTGTTGTGACCCTAGCAATGCTCACTCAAGAAATGTGATACTTTTCATAATATTTTGGCAGTTTTATTTTATTTCCAATATAAACTTTAATGTGCTTTTCCAGTACCACACAGATTGTGATGATCTTTCATTTTTTTTATTTTTTTATTTTTTTTGAGGTTGCCTATACTTGTTTAAATTATTTCTTCAGCCATTCTTTTCTTTTAACCGTACTGGAAAATGAAAATGTGTTGTATTTATTGAAGCTATTGTGGATTTCAATTTGTGCGGTTGTAGCATTACTGAATGGATAGAAAAGGCTGATCTGGCAGATTGAGCTGGACCGCTTTGACACAGCATGCATAACACAGGACCATTTCCATACTCTCAGTATCCAGTAGACAACTGCTTCTGTAATGCCCTTGCGTTTTATTTTCTTTTGAACCTTCTGTTCATAACACTTTGGGCAGCTCTGCCTATGTACAGGTGTTATTTATAGGTCATGTAGCAAGAACATTAGGTTTTTGTGGGTTTAGTTGCATACCAATTAATAAGGGGTTAATGTAGTCTACCAGACTCTCAGCCAAAGTGAGATTCTTATATGATCTTATGTGATCTTCAGCAACAGAAATTTTTGCTGAAAAGCATATTGATATCAGGCATAAGAAACCAGGAGCTGGGATAGAGTTCAAAAGTACTATAGGTTTATTTCATGCTACCTATACACAAGACTCTTAATCTACTAGCAGTCAAGGCAAACTGGTGCTAAATAAGAGTCAATGGGGGCAGACATAGATCTCTTATGGGGCCAAACTGGTGACACATTTGACCCAGTCCTCAGGTTCTGCATATAATCTCTCCTATAATTGAGTTGAGTTTCACTCATTCTACACGAGTACATCACTGCCAAATATTGGTCGCCAAAATGTGGAAAGAGGGGGCATATGCTAATTTAATAAAGCCAAAATTGGAGAAATCTGTAACAAGATTGGTGTCTACCTAAATCTGCAAACAAATCGGTGTCTGTATAAAACCAATTTTAAGGTTGCCACTAGTTCCCCATTTTCTAATTTTTAAAAAATTGTATTAGAACCATATAGCGCAGTGATGGCGAACCTTTTAGAGACCGAGTGCCCAAACTGCAACCCAAAATCCACTTATGTATCGTCGAGTGCCAGGTGGGTGTGGCCCATCGGGTGGGCATGGCCCATTGGGCGGCGTGGCTGCGATGGTAACGGCAGACTGGATGGGACTAAAAAGTTCAATCAATTCCAACTTTGCAAGATCTTTTTTTTACCGTGAGAAGTTGAAATTGACTGATTGAACCTTTTTTTTTTTTTTGCACATGGCCTAAAGCGAAAAGGTTTTATAAAACCCAGCTGAAGGCCTAGGACTGGGGCGACGGCATGCGTGCCCACAGAGAGGGCTCTGAGTGCCGCCTCTGGCACCCGTGCCATAGATTCGCCACCACTGATATAGCGATTCAGGAAGAAAATTACTTCAAAGTGAGGATTGACTGAAAGGTACCAGCCTGGGAAAAGCTGCTCTAATCTTTCATCATAGAAGAATTGCTCCAGTTCTGCAGTCACTCAGATTACTCTTTAACCATTTCTCCCAATAGTCACTGGTACTAACCAATGAAAAGGGATGCTTTCAGTATATGCTTTCCAGCAGGTAACTGACCAGGAGGAAACACAGACTCAGAAATAACAGAATCAACTTCAGCTGAATATAGCTGATACTCAATGCTTGAGCATTGGAGATGACTTGATAGGAGTTGGGTAGGTCAAAAGAGAGGAGAAATTAAGGCATTCTTTGGAGGGCATGAAAAACATTTTTTTTCCAAAAATAAAATAAAATAGAGGGCTTCTGTTATTTCCTTCCTACATGAGCATCCATGCACTTGTGTTTTAAAAGTTAAATATTTTTAAAATCCTTACTTACTTGGTTAGTAATGGGATCAATCCCCCTTTCCTTCTTCTGCAAGGTTTCCAATGGCTTTTAATAAAAATGTTGATGAACTGATGATGTTATCTAATTAGGGTAATGAAACGTCTGCAAGAAAACAAAGAAGGTCAGAGAGCACCAAGGACCCCTCTTTTCAACCCTGAGCTACAAATATTCTCCTTTATTAATAGAAATGTTGCTGAAATACTGCTTATATTGTTCTTTATATGAATATTCATTCATCAGTGTTTTAATTTAAAAGTCAATTTATCAGTCAGTCAAAATTACAGGTTCAGTATATTAATCCACTTTAAATCCTTCCAGCAAATTCTCCTCTAAAGGATTAGCCAAAAAGCCAAAGGTTTTTTCCCCCCATATAAACAGTTATTAGGTTTAAGCAACAGCCCAGGTGATTTTTTTCTTCTTTCTTTCAAACACTTTTTAAGCTTATAGCTGGCTCTTCCTTTGTTCCCAGCTGTCTTCAAGGTTATTTGCAATTCAAAGGAATAACTTTTTCTTTGTTTCTGGGCATTCTGCCAATTTCTGAGTCCTTACTGTTAGTGTTCTATTCTCTGATTCTCCACTAGATGTCAGCAGTTATTTCTTTTTTCAGTTTTTCTTTCCATCAAAAAGTTATTTTTGTTATATATTTTTATAATTCCATCAGAAATTTTTTAGGGTGTAATCTTGACAGTTTTTTAGTTCCTAGATTTGTCCAGACTGAAATATTTTAAATCAAATTTTAGTATATCTCTTTCAACCTTTTATGTTAATTCGCCACTTCCATCTGTAAGGGAATGGGGATATAGTCCCCTTCCTTCACTTCTGGAGGTTTTCTTGCTTTGGGAATCTTTTCAAGAATTTAAATAGTAGATAGAAGAAAGAAGATCAGTACTCTCACCAATTCCGAGCATGCTGTTCACCAATGTTTAAGTTCATGCTCTGGGACTTCGGCTGCAAGCAGCTTGGGCTAGACGCTGATCTCACACTAGCCTTTCTCCTCTCAGGTTCGGAGGGCTTTTCTGGATCAAACGAAGTGATTGCTGTCACTTCGTGATCGACAGGGCGCCCCTCATTCACAGTCACCTTTCTGGGGCAACTTCGGACCTATCTAGGGTCCCCCAAGCAGGAAGAAAGTAGTCGTGGGGAGCGGAGATCCGCTCTTGCATGGCCATGCGCTGCAGATGCAAAAACCAGAAGTTTTTGAAGGGGGGAGACAACATGGATATCACATACGTATCAAAAAATGACAGGATGCCACATTCAATATTTTCTCCTGAAGGACTTAGCCTGGAAAATCAAGGGCCTCCAGAAGCAATACTTCAAGGCAAGATAAATACTTTCCCAGAGGAAATATATGTAATGTTAGGACAAATACAAATGACAATAGATTCAAACCACGACGAAATTCAAAACAACTTTGAGGATTTAAATAAGCATATTTCCAATCTAAATCTGAATATTCAAACAATTATTGTTTTTATAGCTTATTTCTTTTATGTGAACAGATCTAGGGGAATCACTTAACTAAATAACCGTAAAATGAAAGACTGCCTATTCAATAGAGTTAGCACATTAGCACAATAGAGAGCTGAGAGCACAAACTGTAATCTTCTGCTTCCCTAGGCTGCATGTTAAAATAGCCGCCTCTCCTGAATACTGACTACTTCCAAAAAGAATTTGGCATCATTTTTAGTCTTTTCTGCAAGCTGTTTCAAAGTTGAGATACTGTATGAAATCCTGAAAAATCAATGTGATTCTGGTTCTGAAGAATGCCAGATTTGGATCAGTGAAAAGAAAAAAGTTGTGTCACTGAGGAACATATAATCTTCCAATATTTTTTTGAAATACTGTTGAAAAAAATAATAGTATTTGAACAACATTATGGAAAGAACAATGTTCCTAATATTGTCCACAATATTCTGAATGGAGCATCTGCATTAAAAGAGCCTTCGGAAGGATTCTATACTATCAATTCTATACTATGAAGCGCAGCAAAATGTCATACAATGTACAACTCTCTGCCATTAGTATAAATAGTAGTAACAATCTGTTCGAGTTATACATGTGATTTGGGGAACATTTACTATTAAGTCTTCCAGTTATTAGTTCAAAATAATTCAGTTTGCTTTTTGTCTTGTTCTTGATTACAAGTAAATCACACTGTGAGATAAAGCAACTATGCATGTATCAGCTGTTGGAGAGCAAAAAAAATAGCTTTTACGTGTTCATTCTGCACTCCCAGCTACTTTCTCTTTTTATAGGATGATACTTTTATCTTATGGAGGATGATCCTCTTATCGTGCCAGAAATAATTTTAAGGTAAAATTAAACTTCCAGCTTGTTAGCGTTTATAAATGTAAAGGGCTGCCATCTTTGCTTCAAGCCTAACTGCATTGTTGTCAGTAGAAATATGGCATTTCATAATCACTTGACAACAACCTGAGCATTCAACAGTCTGTTGAAAAATTGAATTTCCCCACGACATTAAATCTACCATACTTGATGAGAAAATGTTTTCTTACTCTGTCAGAATACAATTAAAGGCTTTATTGGCCACTTTGTATAAGGAAGGCAACCTCAAAATAAGGAAGTAGAAAGGGTGTAAAAGACAAAGGAGTCAAATGAAATGGAATAGATGGAAAGAACAAGAAAAGGATAAAGTAATGTACAATACTTCAGATTTGACTTGGAAGAGGTGCTTCAGATTGCATGAGAGCATAAATGAAGGCTTCTGTCACACATAAAAGCAATCATGTTATTTTTCCAGAATCCTCCTGTGATAGGGTTGCTTCTACTCCCCTATGACAGTCTGGAAATTGATGCAACTGATTTAAGAAGGCACAGGCAGGTACTATGCTAGCACTAGCTCATGCACAAGGCTAAACAACCCTGGCAAGGACCAAGGCTAGGAGAGATATGATGAACCCAAAAATCTGCTATATTGTATTGCTTACATTCTATATAACTGATATAACTGCAAAATGAAATAATAGAAAATAACTCGGATTTTAGATTTTGGCTGTGGTTTGTTTCAATATAATTTCTGAATGTTTCATTACCAAACTAGGTAACATCATCAGTGGGGTTTTCTTGTCCTATTCTGCTTAGGTTATAAATGTCTTGTGTGCCAGTGTGCTCAGTTGATCGTGTGATTGGTTGTTCCTTTGGAGCTATATTTGAATTCTGAGCAGCTGATTGGTTCTCTTGTTGATTGGCAGTTAGAATGGTCTGGTTTCTTACTGGCACACAAGACATTTATAAGCTAAGGAGAATAGGACAAGAAAATCCTGCTGATTTTACCTAGTTCAGTAATGAAATGTTCAGAAATTATATTGAAACAAGCTTGGAGAGCAAACCACAGCCAATAACTACAAAATTCTCAAAGTAATCAGACATCCCTTGATCTTCCTTGTCTATGGTAGCCATTTTCCTATCACCAAAATGGAGGACACCAATGTGTATTAAATATGCACAAGGCCAGGTATTCTTCCTGGTCATCTCCTGGACATATTCATGACATTTTCTTGGCAATTATAATAAAATGTTTTTCTACTGACTTTCTCAGAATGGATCTAAGCTAGTGTAAGAAGTCTAAAATCATTATGGAGAAAATTATAGCTTCTGAATGTAGATGTCAGCCACAGACTGCCACCTGCTGAGGCTAAAGTGTGCTGTGTTAAATTTGCCAGTTTAAATACACAACTACCAATAAAGAAATTTGGTACATCAGAGCTGACCTTGTGCGTCTATTCATTCTTCTATCAGGTGCTGTTGTTGACAAGAGATGTTCTGCTTCTTATAGTTGTCTTATTTGCTTTATTTAAATTAGTTAGCTCTTCCTTCAATAGAACCTATAAATCTTTAGAGAGCCTTAAAAAGAAGGCAAGTTTTCACATAAGTTTTATATGATCAAATTACATTGCATTTGCCAATAGTTATAATGAGTGTTACTTTGTGGAAAGTTTATAAAACTTTCATACACATGGTGATAAGCAACTTATGATTAAAATGTGTTTATTATCTACTAGGTATATTATAAATTTTTCATGTCCTATTTCCACTTTCCACTAGCTAGTAGATAATCCTTGATGCTGAGTACTGAGTAGAAATCTGAAAAAGGAATTTGTAGAGCTGGCTACATATGTAAAAAGTCAAATATGCCAGTATACCAAAAAGAGAGGGAGAGAAAAGTGTGAGGTTAAATAGAGTTGGGAAGATTGTGCCATTCAAGTAGAGAAAGAGAGACAGAGAGACACAGAGAGAAGGAGGATACTGTAATGGTTATTTTGTACAAGGTGCAAATATATAATATATATATATTAAAAATAAAAATAAAATAATAGATGAAGAAGGCATTTTTATGGCTTTTTTAGAAAACGCAGGGCTAAGATTTTCAGCCTAAGACTTTCAGTAGGATTGTTTGTTTTGTTTTGTTGCTGTTGTTGTTGAAGTAAAATACTGTAAGCATGATGAGCCTCACTAAATCTTTCCTGGCTCTGAATTGAACCAGAGGGATTTTCTATCTCCCAGCTTGTGTTTTGTTTTGCGGTCACATTTCAACAATAATTGGTGATGTTATCAAGGAGAACTGGAGTGTGGTGATATCTGAAGGATTTTTAGTTCCTATCCCTCTTTTGGATTTTTGAATTTGCCTGAAAAGCCAAAACCTGAACGCCTACTAAAATTAATATTTCAATATAGAGATAATTAATGGTTAATATTTTTTACAAAATGTGACCACCTTCAATTCATTGATTTCAATTAACTCATGATTAATCCTATTATATGAATATGTTTAGCAGGGCCTTATATTATCATAAAAGATTTAGGGCATACCAATCAGGAAACTAGAAGAGAGTGTCACCATTTGTCCCTAAAAAGAATAAGAACAAACATTTGTCATTAATGCAGTGTTACCTATCTACAGCTCTATTGATAAACTTCGTAATAGCCAGTTACAGAATGATATAAAACAGTATCCACATAGTCTCAGTGATGCACTTGAAGCTTTAAGAGCCCCAGTGGCGCAGTGGTTAGAATGCAGTATTGCAGGCTAACTCTTCCCACTGCCAATCCTGATCAGCCCAAGGTTGACTCAACCTTTCAACCTTCTGAAGCCAGCAAAATGAGGACCCAGATTGTTGGGGGCAATGTGCTGACTCTGTAAACTGCTTAGAGAGGGCTGAAAAGCACTATATAGTTATATATAAATCTAAGTGCTATTGCTCTTGCTATTAAGAAGAAAAGCAATTATTAGTATATAAGAACTTTTGCTAATCAAGTTGCTAGTAAATAGAGGACTGAGATTAAATACTTTCATATCTCCAAGTAATAATTTTAGAAATACACAATTGGTTTGACTGATAAAATAAAAATTAGCAAGTCATTAATAAATAATGCCATAGAAGTTAGCAGCATCTAACTAATTGTGGCTGATCTTTAAATCTAACCAAATCAAACCTGAATAGTATTTAAATAAGAGACCACCAGGAAATCCCATGGATATTAATAAGACTGAGAAGTAGAAAAATTATCCAGGAAAAAAACAATGTCAATCCACTTCCATTGAGTTGCCAAGGAAACTACATACAGTAGCTGATTCCAGGACACAATGGTTTCTCCTCAATACTTCTCTTAAAAAAGAGCTTTATTACGTTGCATTTATTTTAAGGTATACTTATAATATTTAGGTAACTGATAATATTTGGAACAAATACTGTAGAACAACAAATACCTCATAACCATTTTATTCATTTGCTATTATATTATATTATTAATTATAATTATTATACTATTGGGAGGACTTTTTACCAAAATTATGAAAATATACAATATACTAGGAAAGTATAAAAATGGCTTATGAAAGTCATATACCCACAACCCACAAACTCGGAGAACGAAACTTCATCCTCAAAGTCATGTATATTATAAATATTAGAAAGTGGGCACTTGATGGGTTTCCAGAAGTTGCTGCACTACTTCTTTGCATTGTCCCTAACTATTGGCTACACTGGCTGGGCTTGATAAGGACTTGAGTATAAAACATTGAGGAGGACCCAAACAGATTACTACTCAGTAAAAACAGACTGAACATTGTACATGGGCATCAGCCTGAATGAAAATAAGGACTAATGCTGAAATGCCCTTTGTGTCATTGCAACACAAACTCTGCTCATTTTTTTTTTTTTTGTATTTGTATCTAATGTTACCCACAGGTACTAATATCCCATCACACATACACATGAATACACATTTGGTCAGAATTAACTATTTCATCAGAAGTAGGAATTCAATCATTTCAAATTTGATTAACTATTCATACAAAGAATTAAGCAATTTTGCAGTTTTCTTTCTGGGAAATCTTGAGTATCCCAAATTGGTATTTAAGAAGAGTCACTTTGGCTATCAACTATCTAGCTACACCATTGGACAATTACATTTGTAGACCATCTGCTAAGTCAGGTGAGAGTGGGTTTGAAAAAGCAGCTGGAAAGGTGTTATATAATTCATGGATATCCATTATTTGGCATCCCTTTCATGTTCTAAACAATAGGTATATAATAATTGTATCCTTTTTCCTGATTTTTCCTGCCCGTTTTCTCAAGAAGACTACTCCAGTTGGATGATAAGCTGTATTAGCTGACTGTATATTTTCATAAATGTTCCCAGAACTTAGATGTGGACATTTTCCATACATTTCTGTCTCAACCAGACTAGGAAGTTTCATCACATGCAGGGAGCTCGACCAGGTAGTGCCTGTAACTTAGCAACTTTCCTTTTGCTTTGTTAAATTAGGCTGTTCAATCTCCTTAATGAATAAGAGAATCAAGCCAGGTAATTGATGCTTGGCTATTTAGCTGATGAATAATTGACAGTGTGGGTAACGTTAGACATTTCCTCAATCAGATTGTACAATGGAATAGCAATGTCATCTCTCAAATAGTTTCTCTCCATTTTTTAATGTTAAGAAAATCTGCTTTTCAAATCAAAGGTAAAAAAAAAGACATGTCGTCATGACTTTAATGTACTTTAATTTCAAGAGAAACTTGTGTTTACACTACAGTCCCAAATTTATTCACATATTTAGGAGTGGGTCCTCAAAAGTATACAATATAGAGGTCAATTTTGTGCAAGCAAAAACAGGATATAACTTTATAAGGCAATATATTTACGCAAAATTAATGATAAAAATATAATACTGTTTCATTTCATGAAGGGAGGGAGGGAGAGAAGAAGGAAGGAAGGAAGGAAGGAAGGAAGGAAGGAAGGAAGGAAGGAAGGAAGGAAGGGAGGGAGGGAGGGAGGGAGGGAGGAATCCAACTGCAATGGTATGGAATATTTAGGGAGCTAACTAAATTCTTCTGATTGGGTAGGATGCTACTGTCCATACCCAATTCCAAACAAAATTGAATAACTTCACAAAATTAAAAGAACATCAGTACAGAACAGACAACAAACAACATATAAAACAGTATAAAATAACCACCTTTCAAGAAGAACAAAAAAAAGATACATCCATATTTCTTTGTTACTTCAAGGGACTTATCCATTTATCTTAACCCAAAGCCTAAGAGAAATTTGCATTTGAATAAATATTTGATTTTCTGCAACAGTATTAATGTTTGGCTGGGGAATCTGTGGGTATTTAATAAGAAACAAAACAAATTAGTTATCAGTCAGGTAACCATGATATTGATAACCTATTATCAATAGACTATTGATAAATCAGAAACTTTATCAGGCTTCTGGAAAGATTGTTTTATTTCAGATTATCCATCCATCTCAAATTGTGAAAACTTTGGATCCCATTACAAAGTTATTATAACGATAAGGGGAACCTTCCATTACATACCACCAATTTTCCCCCTGGGCTAGAGAATAAAAGCATCCCAAGTACGCAATCAAAGCACCTTTTTAGTCTATTATGTTCACAACAAACAAGCCATCACTGCAGTCTCATTAATGTTTCCTCCTCTTCTTCCCACCATCTCTGAAATAACAATATTAATTTATGGAAATAGAATGATCTCTCAAATCTGTTGCAGTGTCCTCTTTATTCAGGTAAATATCATTTCTTGGTGGCAAAACATCTGAGTTCCTAACTTGTCCCTGTTTATACTTTGAAGTCCCCTGCTTGTAAGGTGTAGACAAAAGAGACAGGACCAGATGCATTAATATTTTACATGTGTAATGAAAAGACTGCTCAACTGTTAATTGTTAAGCCAAAACAGAGGGAGGAAAAAAAAAGGCATATGGCTACATTTTACTGATGGAAAATATAGGGCATCTGACAGGAGAAACATTCCAGTTGGTTATCATATTGAAACTGCTAGTGTTCTTAAAACTATGCCTTGCTTTGAAGTTCCCTCAATAGCTCACCTTTTATACAGGAGTTCAGGGTGCTGTACATTAATGTTTCCCCCCTCCTCTTTTCCCCTGCCACTATAATCCTGTGAGGTAGGTTGGGCTGAGAAAGAGTGGTGAGCTCAAAATCACCTTGATGTTTTGGTGGCAAAAAATAGATCAGGCCTGCGGTTCCCCAGTGCCAACCGATCACCTTTAGCGTTATAACAAGAGAGTTCGTATGCCCCAAACGCTGAAGGTTAAGTCTCTGTTTCATTGCCAGAGTGGTTAAAAGTAGTGTGCTGAACATGAAAAACGATCACCCAAGGCTCTTGGCATGCAATTTTATGTATTTATTTCTAAACAATATACTGTTTTCCAAAGGAAGAAAGCAAATAAGAAGTAGAACTGAAATTTATCCATCTATTAATTACTTCTGGTGTGATGAGGTTGCCTGTAAATACTGTGCCACTTTAGATAAAACTTTCATGCAGCTATTTAGGCCCTTTGAAATATAGATGATTTCTTTTAAATTTTTTATCATAAATCAAGGCATGGAGCAATGCAGTAACACACCAGTTCCTCCCAATGAGAGATTCCGTCTCCGCCTTTTGCCTTTTAAAGCCAAGTTCATGTTCCACCTGACCAGTTCTTGGGCTTGATGGGATAGGAGGTGATGGCAAAGAAAGCAGAAATTTTTACCATCAAGTCCTCTGCTCCCTTCCCCTTGGCTGCCTTCCCCTTCTGCCAGTAGATTTAAAGGGGAAGGAAACTCTTTCGCTCTCCTAGGGCAAAGAAAGGAAGAAAGCAGTTGTTGGTCACAGTAGACTTCGCTCTAGCCCTTGGCCCTTTCCCTTGGTCCGTGGATTAAAAGAAAATGCTTGCTGGGGTGGCATCCAAACCAATTTAGAAGGCTTTTTTTTTATACTCCAAGCTTTCCAAAACTCTCTGGGTCTGTTCATCCCTCGTCATTTTTCCCCATTAAAAGTTCTCTTCATTATTATACCATCCTGTAGCTGGAAAACATAGCATGGGAAGCCTGCATGGTCACCTGGTCCTTTAGTAGGTCATGGTTATGTTTATATGATATATTTGGGGGCTCAATTTGGTGTAGTGGTTAAAGGTACCAAGCTGCAAACTGAAAGACTCTGAATTCCAGTCCTGCCTTAGGCATGGAAGCCAGTCACTCTCTCAGCTCTAGGAAGAAGAGAGCAGTGGTAAGCCACTTTTAAAATTGTTTTCAAGAAAATTTCATGGATTAGTCCATGTCATTGCCAAAATTGAGACTGACTGAAAAATACGTACAAAAATTGACATTCTTAACCAGGGATATCCTGAAGCCCTCTTTATAATATCTTTCTCTTTGTGATATATTGACAATCTAACTATAAGACTATATTATCCCAAAGCATTAGGCTAAAATGCATTGACTAATTTGTGGTTCAGAAAATCTTGCAAATGCAACTCCACATCTAATTCTGTCCTGGTGCCTTTCCATATATATGCCTGTCTTTTATTTTAATTTAACGTGGAGAGGTGGCCAAATGAGAGGATGAGAAGATAAATCAGCTTGGAAAAACCCAGGCAGAGTTTGAAGTCAGACTGTCTTCTTTTTCTTCTTGCAGTGTCCTAATGCTGGCAGCATTGTGAAGAAATAACAAAATCAGAAGAGAAAAACAACAAGGTTGCTAGTAAAATTAGCACACTCATCCTTCAGCCGTGACTCAAAACATATGCAAACGGGGCAGGATAGGGATTTCATGCCAACACAGTTTTATGCCAATTCAAAGATGGATGGAGTGCACTTTAACTCAGCAGTGGAGAAAAACTTAATGGGTGTTTTGTCAGGATATACTGAATCATAAACAATATAGCTGGGATTGCACAGATGTGGTTGACTACTTCATGGGGCTCAGTGTGTTGCTTAAACACACTTTTAGAATAGTTACAACATCTGGTTTGGGGAAGTGAGATAACTGCTTTCTAGAGCAGGAATTATATGAAGTAAATCCTTCTTCCAGTAATAATGGAAAGGAATGAGAGTTGAAAACATCTAAAGTGACAATAAATGAACACTGGATTTACTTAATAGAGTCAACTAAAAATACTTGAAGCCATTATAAATGAGATCTTCTGAGCGTGTACTATGACATTTCCCCAACAAATGAAATGTCCCATTCTTCTACAATTCTCTGTGCTCTTCTGAAGAGGAAGCTTCCAAAAAAGATCTGTCATCTGTGTAAAATAAAGCACTGGATAAAAATTGCCTAGAAGTTAGAGTAGACCTACAAGAGCCTGTAGTCCTGGTACCAATCCCCTCCCTCAATTGCTAGTCTGTTACTTTCCTCAGTCATAGACTAGAGATGTGTGATGCTTCATGGCTGCTGTTGCTGCTGCTGCTGCTGCTGCTGAGGGTCCTCATAGAAAATTTGAGAAGTGAGAGCCAGATTGGTGTAGTAATTAAGGTGTTGGCCTACAAACCAGTAGATGGTCCTATGTTAGGCATGAAAACTGGCTGAGTGATTTTGGGCCAGTCCCTCTCTCTCGCGCGCTCTCAAAAACTTACCTCACAGGGTTCTTATGAGAAAATAGAAGGAAGAAGGAAGGGAGAAAATAGATTATTGGTATGTACATGAAAAAAAGCTAGATAAAAATCTAAAAAGAAAAATCACCAAGCAAAACTTGTTGGGACAGGTCATACATCCCACTGGGATAGAGTTTTGTCCCCAAGGTTTAAAGTCAAGAGAATCTCAAGTTAATGTGTTTTCTGCCAGAGAGGACCCCTGGTTACTAGGGGGCTCTGTAGCCCCAGATGCTGAAAGGAAAGTTTCCATTTCTTCTCCATAAGTTTCTTCAATCTGTTTTTTTAAACCTTTTAAAGGAATTACTAAGATGAGGCAACAAATAATATTTTATTAAAATGTTTTATTCTATACTCCTCCCTAAGGAAATGAACCCTGAGAAGTTCTTTGGAATGACAGACATTGAAGCTGAAGCTCAAATACTTTGGTCACCAAATGAGAAGAGAGGATTTGTTGTAAAAGACCCTGATGTTGGGAAAGATTGAAGGCAAAAGGAGAAAAGGATGGCAGATAATGAGATGGTTAGTAGTGTCATTGATGCAATGAACATGAGTTTGGGCAAACTCTGGGAGACAGGGGAGGACAGGCGATCCTGGCATGTTAAGGTCCATGGGGTTGCAAAGAGTCAAACACGACTTAGCGATTGAACAACAAACCTTCCCTATGATTCAAAATCCATCCTCCATGAAAGTGTGACACCACTGTACTGAAAAACAGACAGATGAACAATATGAACCATTATTTTATTCCTTATTTTTATTTTTCTTCTCCCAGAGGAAGGGGAGACAGAAGTAGTTGTACCCTGTAATCTCTGGAAATGTCCCATTAAAAAGACAGCAAAATATTTTTATTTAATATTCAAGGCCAGTATATGCCTCTGAATCTCAGAGTCTGCCAATCTTAGATCACTGTTACTTGCCTCAATAGAAGTGTTTATGTGTTACCTATCATGTATTGTCCCAAACCAGTATTTATCATAATTTGACATAGCAAGATTGGAATTACAACATTTATTAGTGGTTGACTTACAAGTAGACATTTTCAATTTACACAGCACAGGATCCTGGGGCAGCATAAGAATTTTGTATAACTTGACAGTTACTATTTAGGTGCAAACTGAAATACTTAAACCTTTTGTCTGTCAGAGACATGTAGAATTCCTACTTCAGTAACAAGCATGTAAACTGTTCAAGGCTGAACAAATACATGCCAGTTGCCAAGCGCCCAAATATACTGATCATGTGACCATGGGGATGCCGTAATGGCTGTAAATGTGAAAACCAGTCATAAGTTACTATTTTTCCAGTGCTGTTGTAACTTTGAACAGTCACTAATGGTTATAAGTCAAGGACTGTCTGTATCACTGTCACTTTACTTCTTTGCTTTCCGTTGCCTGGAGCCTGCCTTAACCAGTTTGGACTTTGAAGTCTTTAAGTGCTGGCCTGATGTGCTGAGTTTAAGTCCTTCAATGGAAAGTTGAACCATCAAGCGTTACCTCATCTATATCACAGACCAATTTCATCTCAGACAAGGACGGTCTGCTCTCCTTTTGCCATACTAAATGTTGGAGGAAGGGTTGCAATTCCTCCAGTTTGAGAGCTCTCTGGGACCAGCTGATGTGACTGGCAGCTTTGTCCCGCTGATATCTCCATTAGGAAGGGGTCTGCTTACTTTTGCTGGCTTCTAAAAAAAAGATGAAGCACAAAGTACAAGGGCCCATCTTAACTGGTTTATCCAACAGATCAACTTTAGG
Source organism: Protobothrops mucrosquamatus (assembly GCF_001527695.2). NCBI lineage: Eukaryota > Metazoa > Chordata > Lepidosauria > Squamata > Viperidae > Protobothrops > Protobothrops mucrosquamatus. Next base: position 143,718 of record NW_015386235.1, read on the forward strand.
AAATAAAGTGATAAAATAATAGTTACAGACAGTTCAGATAGTTATGGAGTTTATGGCCACCTCTCTCCTTCAGTCTATCAGTGGGGCAGCCCTGGCTCATTTGGGCTTCAAGGTCCAAACTTTCCTTGATTTGCAGTAATTTTACCAAAGTAAATTATCTCACTTTTGACTTGTCCTGTTCACAATATGGGAAAATCTTACAAAGACTCTTCCATCTGCAGAGGGCGTCCCCAATAAATGTAACAAACCTTTTGGGACAGTCCTCCTTTCCTGCAGTCCTAATGGATACGGATGAAACTTCTCCCTCACAGCCTCACTCCAAATAGGCTGGACTTGAGGATGCACTGCACTTTTGCTGCTTAAGTCTATTATGCTCTGAAGCAGTGTTTCTCAAGCTTGACAATTTTAAGGCATGTGGACTTCAACTCCCAGAATTCCACAGCCAGCATTGCTGGCTGTGGAATTCTGGGAGTTGAAGTCCACATGCCTTAAAATTGTCAAGCTTGAGAAACACTGCAAGTCTGAAGCCTGGGCTGGGCAAACAGGCTGGACCGGAGGATCTGTTGAACTTCACGTCTCTCCTACGAAAGACTGCAAAGTCTCCAAATGTTTATACAGTTTATTACCCTTCAACGCTCGTTTAATATTATGTACATTATATTATATGCGTTATATTTGCCGCGATCCTCATAGGAGCCAGGGCCGTGGTCAGCGAAGGATTGGGTGAAACTGAGAGGTGGGGAAGCCAAAGGGAAAGAGTTAGATCACAAAATGCAGTCCCACGAGTAGCTATCAGAAGGCGCGGCCGCCGGTTTTCGACAAACTCCAGGGGCGAAGAAAGCGGCTTCCCACCTTCCGGGCTAAAACTCAGGGCTCTAGAGCGCAGCCGCGCCAAAAAGCGCGCGGCTACAGTCCCGAGTTCGGACCCAGGTCTTTGATTTCTCCATCCCGCACTATCTGCACCTGGAGACGCGAGCCTTCATTCTCGAGCCCGCCTGACCAAGCCAAGAAGGAAGGCTCGCGTCGGGGCCCCCTTTTCGTGAATTACGCTTAAGCGCGAGGCTGACGGGAAGAAGGCGCCAAAAGTTGGCAACCTTTGGAATCGGAAGCGAGAGTTAATTGATTCCAGCCGGCTAATTCCTTCGAGCCGAAACTTTTCCGTCAGGGACATTAGTGTGGTGTGGTGTTTTTTTGTGTGTGTGTGTTTTGTTTTTTTCTTTCTTTCGGAGTTTGGCAGAGACTCGGCTTTCTGGGCTGAGGCGGAGAAAGCGGAGCCCAGTCTCCCGCGTGGGTTACACCTCTGGGGCTCCCTTCGCCTTCCCTCGTGCCAGCCCGAGCACGCCTGCGCACAGGGGGTGCCGGTCCCATCACGAGCAGGCGGCTTGTAAGATGAGTGAAGAAGCCGGGATGGAAGCGGGCGGGAGAGAGAGAGAGAGCGAGAGAGAGAGAGAGAGAGGCGCGGGGAGAGGGCGGGGGGGAGGGAAGCTGTGTCGTTGAAAATAGCTCACTTTGACAGTCGCCAGCCAGAGAGCCAACCCTGACTCGATGTCAGGGGCTGTCTACCTGCAAGGTGCGCCAAGATGATGGGCATGAACGCCAAGCAGCCGTTCGGCGTGCACCCGGCCCTGCAGGAAGCCAAGTACTCTAGCTCGGAGGCGATGCGCCGCATGTGCCTCCCAGCCCCGCAGGTATGTAGATGAAGCATAATTACTGCTTTAAGGCACATTTTTGACAGGCCCCGGCTTAATGTTTTTTTCATGTCACCAGAACAATCGCGTCTCTCTCTCTCTCTCTCTCTCTCGCTCGCTCCCTCTACCCCCTTCGCCCCCCAGATCCACATGTCTATTCAAGCAAAGCATCTTCTGCCTTTCTATTAATTTTTATGACCTGAGCTTTGAGGAGGAATCTCTCTGCTTTTGAGAGAGAAAGAGAGAGAGAGAGAGAGATGTGTTTGAATCCAGACTTGACAGTATTCCCCATTGACTTCGCTCTGCGCGTTCTTGCTTGCAGCTCCAGGGCAATATATTTGGAAGCTTTGATGAGAGTCTGCTGGCCCGGGCTGAAGCCTTGGCGGCTGTGGATCTGGTCTCCCACGGCAAGAGCCACACTTTCAAGCCAGACACCACCTACCATACCATGAGCAGCGTCCCCTGCACCTCTACTTCGTCGCCCAGCGTGCCCATCTCGGCCCCAGTTCACCATCACCACCACCATCACCACCATGCCGTGGCGCACCAAGGCCTGGACGGGGACCTCCTGGATCACCTCTCGCCGGCGCTGCTGGGGGGGCCCGAGCACGGCGCGGTGATGGGCGCGCCAATCCACCCTCATGCCCATGCCCACCCCCACTTGGGGGCGGCCATGGGCCACCTACATCAAGCCATGGCTAGCATGAGCCACCCGCCGCCGCCTCCTCCGGCTGCCTCGCAAGTCTCGGTCTCTCACAGCGGGCTGGCCTGCATCGGCGACGTCGAGTCGGATCCCCGGGAGCTGGAGGCGTTCGCCGAGCGCTTCAAACAGAGGCGGATCAAGCTCGGCGTCACCCAGGCCGACGTGGGCGCGGCGCTGGCCAACCTCAAGATCCCGGGCGTGGGCTCTCTGAGCCAGAGCACCATCTGCAGATTCGAGTCGCTCACTCTGTCGCACAACAACATGATCGCCCTCAAGCCGGTCCTGCAAGCGTGGCTGGAGGAGGCGGAGGCCGCCCACCGGGAGAAGAACGCCAAGCCCGAGCTCTTCAACTGCGCCGAGCGGAAGCGCAAGAGGACCTCTATCGCAGCGCCGGAGAAGCGCTCGCTGGAAGCCTATTTCGCCATCCAGCCGCGACCCTCCTCCGAGAAGATTGCCGCCATCGCCGAGAAGCTGGACCTGAAAAAAAACGTGGTGAGGGTCTGGTTCTGTAACCAGAGACAGAAACAGAAGCGCATGAAGTACTCAGCGGTGCATTGAGGCACCTGCTCTGTCGGACAACGGGACCTGTGCTTGGCGCACATACACACGCACACCCACGTAGACGGAAACGTTGCTCTACCCTAAAAGATTAAAACAAAACCCGACAGGCTATTAGCAGAGACCTCTGCGAGGATCGTCAGACCAAGTCACCAAGCCACCGAGATGAAATACCTCTCTCCCTTTCCTTCTGCTGGCCTTCCGCCGCTGGATCAAGTTTTGCCCAGCCTTCTGTTAACGCTTCTCTGCAAAAACCAATTGGCCCAAAAGGGGAAAGAGAAGAAAATGTTTATTCCCGACCCCTTCCTTTCCCCCCACCCCGACCCATTTGTTCTTCTGGGTTGACCTCCTCCTGACTGTGTGTTTTTGTGCACTAGAGTGTCTTGACGTTCGTCGCTTTTGCAGAAAGAGTTAAAATTGGAGAGGTACTATTTTTTTTTAAGGCAAAACAGAGATATAACCATAGATGCTGTTTGGAGATGAACTTAATTACATTTACATTTATACAGTGTGGGGTGGGTGGGGGGTGGGGGGAAGGTGCCCATGAGATAATAAAGATTTATTTATTGAGATTATATTGGGAGCCAGAAGACTATTTTCCAAAAATTGTAAACTGAATTCAGGCTTAGATTAAATTTGCATTGATTCATCGCCTTTTGCTTGTTTAGTCAACTGCATGCTGTCTGAGATCAACAGAAGTGCTCCAATGCTTTCTCAAAGACAAACAAGCTTTACTTTTGGTGCAACTAATAACTGGACTGTGTACAGTCTGATCATTCTTATTAATACAGGGGTGAAGAGTTCCAGCTACACTTACTTGTTTTCTTGAAAGGAAGGTGAAGGAAAGGAAGATATTTGAAATAAGCCAGTCCTTAATCAAAACATTTTGTTAGAATAACACAAAAGATGGCACACATATCCTAAGCACTTTCACAAATAAACAATTTATTTTCATGTCAATTTTTTTTTAAAAAAAATATCCCTCAAACTATAAGCAGGCTTGTTGCCATTGACTTCTCTGAGGTAAATGCAATCTTTATTCTTATTTATTAATTAATTTTAGTCCAGTTGAAAGGAAGAACCTCCATGGCTTTTTAAACAGTCAGGGTTGCAGGTGCACAGGACAATCCAGACAACTAAGGAGATGGCAGAAGTGTGACTTTGGTAAACCTTCTCTTAAAATCCTGCCTCTTTCCATGAACTTTGCAGGTTGGCCTGGTTTTTTTTAACTGGATCACCAAACGTTCCAACAGGACTATGGAATTGCATGGTCACACTCGTGTTTGCTTGGAGAGGATCATTTAAAAGAAATACCCACTGTCCTTCTTCCACCCCTTAAAAAGAAATTAAAAGCTTTTTCTGCACTAAGGGCTTATTTCTCGTCAAATGTCTTCTACTGAAATTTTTATATTCCATGACTGTAATTTGGGCATTTTGTGCACTTCTTTACTATCTTCACTCACCCTTCTCTTTTTTCCCAGAAATAATACTGAAACGTTTCAAATAAAATGCTTTATTTTTTGACCAGAATTGGGGTTTTTTTTTCTTCATTCCCACCCCTCATAATAATTGCTCTGCTTTTGTTGGAGGTGGAGGTGCTTTTCAGATTAAAAATTAAGCAATCAATATTGAAATAATACGTTTGCTGGATTTAGCAGTAAAATCATTCATTTAGATGGTTTACACTTTCTCAAAATATGTGTATTGTGATTAGTTTTGAACCAGATTTAACCTATGTATGTTTCATCTAATTTCAGGCCAACAAATCAGTTTTATCAACCATTATGGAAATAACACTAAAATCCACATCTAGAAATGTAGTTTTTAAAAATGTGTTTTTTACAACTACTTCTCATGTTGGATTTTTCAGGGAAAGGGAAGTCTTTTTTTCTCCCTTATGGTTAAAATGTGCTATTTCAGAAAAACAGCCATGCAAATTGTGTTGCTGTTGATTGTTCTGCAGTAGTTCTAATCTTTCAACAATGGAACTTTGTCCTGTGATAGTCCATTGAAGGAAGAAAAAATTCAAAATAAAGCATTCAAAGCCTCATTTGGAATTCTGTTTAAAAGCAAAAAGAGGCTTTTGCTTATGAATCCCAGAAGCACCTTAAACAATTAAAAATTAATGATCAGGGCCCAGTGAGCTAATACCTCATCTTTGCATTTAGTAAATAGCAGGCAATAAAATTCCAGCTAGATTCTAGCTATTTTTTTTTAAAAAAATGACTTTATCAAGTAATTATATTTTGCTCATGAAGCTCTTAAGCACTAATCTTCCTCAAATGTTCTTCTTTCACTTTATTTTCTCAAAGAGTCCCATTGATTCTCCCCAATCAAATATCCTTTAATAATAAATGCCCCTGTGTCATTACATTATATTGTGGGTTCTGAAATTTTAAAATAAGGTTGATGCAATATTAATTGGGTAACATGGTATAAAAAGGACACAAAGCGATTCTGCCAGCATCCTGCCTCTACTCTGCACTAGGATTTGAAGAAAAGCTCTTTGGGGTGGTGTGTGTGGGGGTACTTGTTCCTGATCTTTAACAATAAATCCAGGTAAGATTTTTTTTTATGTTTTTCTCTGTCATAATCCCTGTTAATGAAATATGTTGTGTTTATTATGGACATTTGTTTTTCCTTTATATGCACAATTTCTATAAAGTGTAGCAGTATTTTTGCTATTCCCCACCATCAATTAAATTAGACCTATAGTATAGATAATTTATTTTTTTTTCAGTTTGCAGTTAGTAAGGAAAACTTACTAATTTTCTCAATAGGAGATATTTCTTAAAGCCTGAAAAGTATACAGAATAATCTTTGTTTTAAGAGAACTTTGAAAAATCTTATCTTTCTTCATTCTCTCCTTTTGCTTTCCTCTTTCTCTTTCTTGTTCTTGCGATGTCCTTGTAATCCTGGATGTGAATTTTTCTCACTTTTACATAAGCAGGCATTTGAAATTCTATTCTTTTTCGCTCCGACTTTCCAACTTTCCGACTTTCAGGACCTGGACAGTTCCCGATGATACAGTACTATACTGCAACAACCCCAGGAAATCAGTTAATATTCTTAATAGAATGTGACTGTCTTATAGTTACTTAATTTTCCAATTTTATTCCAGGATCTGTCATTTCAAAAGGGATTTATGTACAGGTATATCTTTAAAGAAAACCTTTTAAGTGAGAAAACTCTCCATCATTTACTTATAATTAGCTGTTGGACATTATTAACTCATTCCATATTCTGTTGGACATTTAGTAGCTCATTCCATTTTCATTCCATTATTTTCCATTCATTCTCTTAATGCTGAGAAACGCTATGTATTGTTAAGGCAAGCAACGTACTAGCTAGAAGAACAGGAAGCAAAACTTTTGCAAATATAGTTTGTCTGCACCTAAGTGGGTTAAACAGGAATATTACTTTCCTGATTGGCTGTCCTTTTAGAATTTTCAGAACCGTATAAAAAATGTAATAATAACGATGGTAACTGAGAAAAGAAAAAGAAGAAAATTAAGTGAAAATGTAATCTGTTTCCAATTCCTTACTTATTTTTTAATGTGTGTAGACCACACTGCCTGTTTTGTGCAGATCTGTTCTGGAAGAGATAAGTAATTATTCCCCCTCTCCCATTTTTAAAAAAGTTTAATATGACTTTTTTTAATATGACTTCCATCTGATGTCTTATTTCGTTAGCTGGAAGTTATGGCTGTTATAGCCCAACACAAGACAGGCAAATTTGAACTAAACTCTTCAAAATTTCCTTCCTTCCTTCCTTCCTTCCTTCCTTCCTTCCTTCCTTCCTTCCTTCCTTCCTTCCTTCCTTACTTACTTACTTACTTACTTACTTACTTACTTACTTACTTACTTACTTATTTGGAAAGTGTGGAAGCACAGTAGATTCTCACTATTTTTAATTTTGACTTTAATATTAATTTTAAAATACATCCTTTTGATGGACTGTGGAAGTGGAAGGCAGGCAGGGAAGAGGTCGTTTTAGAGTCGGTCAGAAAGAGAAGACCTTGGCAGTCTTGTGAAGATACTAAGAAACCCCATGCTTGTCCTGTTTCTTCCTTGAGAATAGGATATTTCCAAAACGGGCTGTGGTCCTATCCACCGACTGACCGCTGTGAACCAACTTTAGATAGATCCCACGCGTTTCCTTGAAACAGAAATGTCATCTCAGGGAAGCGAAAGGGAAGAAGAAAACGGTAACAGCTCGGAGACTATAGACCTGGAACTGGGAGAAAACTACATCCTGAGCCAAGGTGGGCATTTTGGAAGCCTTTGGAAGCGACGCGGTTTCTCTTGCTCGGCCCGACCATTCCCCCCCCCCACCCCAAGTTGGAGAGGGAGCTATTCCGGGCAGGAGATATTTTTTTTGTATCTCGCTCAAGATCAGGGCTAGATTAGTTCCCTGCATTTCAGAAGAGTTGGGGGGCGGAAGGGGTTCATTCTCTGAAAGCGCCCGTTTCATCCCGAGCGTAACCACGAATGCGTGCACACGTGTCTTCTAGGGGTCCGTGTTTCTGCTTTTCTCCTCTAAAACTTTGCCCGCTCCTTCTTAGCGACCACTTAGAGCCTGGGTCCTCTCCCTGCGCTTCCCCCAGCGTTGTCCTTCTGCCCCTATCAGACGCCGGCCAGATCTGGTCTGCTGTCGAGAGAATGAACAGATCGCGCGATCTGTTCGGGGGGGGGTGTGTGTCGCCGGTTCTTCTGCAGAAGAAGCCGAGACGGGGGGGGGGGGGAAGTAGCGCATCGCAGCGGAAAAGGGGTCTCTGGCTGCGAAGAACGAGAAACTTGGAGAAAGTTGAGCCGGCAGAAGCAAACAGACGCGGAGGGATAACGAGGTTGCACTCGCGGGGATTCTGAGTAAATAGGCAGGGATCGAGCGGAAGGCCCAGGGGAGCAGACGGCTGGATGGAAAGGTTAAGTACGGATGTTTGTAAAAGACCCAAATCGCTCCGCTTCCTGAGTAAAGGGCCGCTGTGAAAGGAGCGGCGTTTCTTCTTGCCGGGGCCTTTTCCGCTCCTCCCGAAGCAATTGCTTTTTTTGCAGCCGCGGAAGAAGGCAAAGGGCAGCATCTCAAAGGCTACGCCTTCCCACGAGGCTACAAACATTTCAAAAACAGCCTCCAGCATCAAGATATTTCAAAATGAGTATTTGGGGCGAATATGAAAAGCCTTGCCGATTTCTGTTCCTCCTCCTCCTCCCCCCACACCCACACACCCAGGTTCTGCAAATTAATCTCTGCGCTGTATTCTAATTGATTTGGGAGGGTTAAAGAAGGGGGTCGTTGCTGAGAAATAATTCATCGTGGCATTTAAAGGGGTAGAATGGAATGGGTCAGAAATTGTCGTACTCCACGGGTAATCTCCACAATAATCAAAGCTGCCTTGTTAGTTGCGAAGTCGTGTCCGACCCATTGCGACCCCATGGACAACGTTCCTCCAGGCCTTCCTGTCCTCTACCATCTTCTGGAGTCCCTTTAAGCTCATGCCTACTGCTTCAGTGACTCCATCCAGCCACCTCATTCTCTGTCGTCCCCTTCTTCTATTGCCCTCAATCTTTCCCAGCATTAGGCTCTTCTCCAGGGAGTCCTTCCTTCTCATTAAATGGCCAAAGTACTTGAGCTTCAACTTCAGGATCTGGCCTTCTAAAGAGCATTCAGGTTTGATCTCTTCTAGGACTGACAGGTTTGATTGCCTTGCAGTCCAGGGGACTTGCAGGAGGAGTTTTCTCCAGCACCATAGTTCAAAGGCCTCCCTAACAGTGCACTATTTACAGGAAACACCTTGAAGATTATAGACCTTCGTGAATTAGTAGTTGAACCAATGTAACTGAAACTCTTGCTTGTAAATGGGAAGGAGGGAAGGAAGGAAGGAAGGAAGGAAGGAAGGAAGGAAGGAGGGAGGGAGGGAGGGAGGGAGGAAGGAAGGAAGGAAGGAAGGAAGGAAGGAAGGAAGGAAGGAAGGAAGGAAGGAAGGAAGGTGCAGATGCAACCCAAAGTCAAGTTTTATACTTCTTCCACATAGCTTCCCAGCATTGAAAGTGTTCTTCTATCTAGAACTTTAGAAGGGTTAACAGGAGAAATGTTCTCTCACAACTTTGGAATCATTGGCAAGGCAAAGTTTTGTACTTTTTAGTTGTCTTTAATCATTGATAATGAAAGTGTGGCAAAGGAATCTGTGACAATCCTCAGTTCTTTTTTTTATTGCAAATTATCACCAGTTTGTAACTAACAATAAGCTCTTAGTAGAACTCATAGGCACTGTTCCTAAAAAGGCTACTGAATTTCATATTTTTCTTCTCAATTTGTAAGATAATTGCCTATCTCCATCTTTGCGTATGTACACAATGCCATTGGCTCATTCACCTTGGTCCTGGGCCTGGTGAATCAGCCATGTAGCCTTTTTGTTGTTTAAAGTTACCATTTCTTCAGCAGGATATTTTATTAAGTGATAGCTCTGTTTTGAAATCAAACAGGTTCTGGATGTTCACATTAAATATTATATTCCATAGGCTCGCTCATGCAGTAGAAGAGGTTGCCCCTTTTTTCTACCTCTCACAGAGACAAAGCTGGCATACTAGTGAATTTTTCAAGACTTGCAAACTCAGATGAGAAAGTTAAAGCTGCCTAGCTAAAGCATGATGATATAATTAGAAACAGCTTGGAAATGGAGGCCCTCTTCCTAGGCAACTGCAGTGAGGCAGATGAGATGTCTCAAAAAGGAACATCGCTGAGTAGTGCCATTAAACTAAAATATAAAGTGGAGGCCCCTTAAGCACTAAAGGGTAAATTTCTTTTCATCTGCCAGGATTCCTTCCTATAAGGTTTTTTTTAAATCATTTTGCTTATATTCTTTAAATAAACAAAAAGTTTGATGCAAAATAAAGCATCAGCTTCTAACATCATTATCATCATCCTTGACAAAAACACTTCTTGGCCTCATATAGATTCCAAGTGCATTCTAGGATGGCTGGTTGCAATTGAGGAAAGAAAGAAAGAAAGAAAGAAAGAAAGAAAGAAAGAAAGAAAGAAAGAAAGAAAGAAAGAAAGAAGAAAGAAAGAAAGAAAGAAAGAAAGAAAGAAAGAAAGAAAGAAAGAAAGAAAAAGAGGGAGGGAGGGAGGGAGGGAGGGAGGTTGTTAGAGGAATATTCTGGATAGTTATGGATGATTTAGGAGGAAGTCACTTCATACAATTTACCTTCTAGTATGTGAGTGTAATGCCTAGCACAATTAAATTGTACTATTTAATTTTGTTGTGCAGTCAAATAGAGGAAATGAGGTAACAAACATGTTGTAAATTTGACTCTTAAATTGGAGAAAAGAATTTTAATCATCTGAGCCATTAATTCTCAAGGAGAACCTCAATGTTTGGGAAAATCCAGGACTGATTGGCAAAACAATAATCTCATGTAATGTATTCCCCTCCTCTTCTGTCACATTTGGCCCTACATCTCCTTTCCTTGATGTCAGTATATTTTGATTTCCCCCACTCTCATATGCTTGAAAAATACTATAATATGCTGAAGTTAGGATTAGGAGCAAATTCTGTACAACTTTGTGAAATAAATGTTCCCTGTAGAAATGTTTGGGGTAAGGGCTGTCAAATATTTTCCAATGATTGGTTGCTTTTAAAAATGCTACTCAATGATTCTCCTAATAGTTGACATCACTAGCAACTGATGCATCAATTTGCATCACTAACAGGCATCAATTTGCTAGCCTGTTATATTTTATTTGAATGAAGAATTCGGTTACTTATATGATAAAAGGTAATTTGATAGTGTGGATAGTCAATACCCAATGTTATATTAATTGAAATTAATATTGAAAATACTTCAGTCAGTTGGGCAGACAACCTATGTTCAGAAATGAAACAGAATAACTCTGTTGGTTCTTCTAAAACCATCAGTCTTATCTGATTATATTGTCCATAGTGGTCTTCTGGGCTGCCTTGCCTGATTATTGATGAGAGAGTCTGTGCTATAATAGCTGAGGTCCTGCAAATAATTGATCACAGAAAAGGGTCTTGGAGACAGTGGCTCACTTGGCCAATGATGTTTGGCAATAGCAAAGAGTCATCTTCCCTCATGCTTTCTTAATATCTACGTTAATTAAATGGTTCAGATCATCAAGAAATTGGATGAACATGTTATTGGAACTATATTAATGGCATCCTGCTCCATGCAGTGTTGTTTGCTTCTCTCTGGTGATCCAAGGGAATCTGTGGATATGATGAACTATGTGTGGCATCAGAGCAGGAATGCATGGAAGACCCATTCTCAACTGATTCCCTTTTTAAAAAGTTAGGGAAATGGATTACTTTTTTTCTATAGTATCTTGCTAATGTGCCAAATTCCTTCCACTGTAGTCCCAACTTAACTGGTGACAAAAGACTGGATTTCCTGCTACCAGCTATGAACCAAACTATATTCCTATCTAAATCCACTCCCAGACTGGAAAATTTTGTAATATTCCTTTACATGATAGCAGTGTTCCACTATCTCAGGGGCTGCCATAAAGAAGAGGGAGTCAAGCTATTTTCCAAAGCGCCTGAAGGCAGGACAAGAAGCAACGGGTGGAAACTATTCAAGGAGAGAAACAACCTAGAACTAAGGAGAAACTTCCTGACAGTGAGAACAATTAACCAGTGGAACAACCTGCCTCCAGAAGTGGTGAATGCGCCAACACTGGAAGTTTTCAAGAAGAGACTGGACAGCCATTTGTCCGAAATGGTATAGGGTTTCCTGCCTGAGCAGGGGGTTGGACTAGTTGACCTCCAAGGTCCCTTCCAACTTTACTACTACTACTACTACTACTACTACTACTACTACTATTATTATTATTATTATTATTATTATTATTATTATTATTATTATTATTATTATTATTATAGTTTACCTTGTTCACTTGTTCTTGACTTCCTCAGCCTGTTGCTCCACATGGCACACAGCATAGTTTTTTTTTAATTAAATTCATAATTAAATGGCTTAAAGAGCAGTTATATCAATTTTTACTCAAATGTATGGCTCAAAAGTATCCAATATATTTGCTACTTGGGGGCTGCTACTTCTTAGATTTCTAGTAGACTTCAATCTACTTTTCATCTACAACCATGTTTTCTGTCATTGTCTATTGTTCCATGGGATTGTTTAACATTCTCATAGCTTTTCTATGAAACATGATGTTTATATGAGACATTTGATGTTGGATCAGTTTTATCTGGATACTCCAAAGAACCTTTTTACATTCCAAGCCTTCACACTATGTTTACAATTCTTATAAGTTCCACAGGCTTCTGTTCATTTGATGTTAAACTTAACAGGGTTGGGTAGCACTTCAGAACTGAACATAAAAAAGGGTAAGCACAACATATCTGTTTAGAAATTCTTAAACCCAACTCTTTTTTCCAAGATTGCATCATACCTGCACAGGGCAGCACCATGAGCCCAGGAACAAATGTAGCTACTCTAAAGAGTTATAGACAAGTGCTTTGTGAGCATCCCCATATGTTCTGAATCACCCTTTTGATCTTTGAATTTAAACTACTTTGTAGCCCTACAGTTAATATTGCCAAGAAGTTATGCAGGAAAGCCCCAAATCAGTACTTTTTCACAATATTTTCGCCAATGAAATTTTCATCAAAAATTATCAAATTTTCATTTGTTAATATTCAAATTTGCAGTGCAAATTCTAGGACTATATTCATAAGTGTGCAAAAGTCCACAGTCCTAAGTTTATCTGGGAACAAACCCAAGTTAACTTAAAGTGACTTTTCTGAGTAGACTTGTGTAGGATTGCATGGCAAGTGAAATCAATAGGACTTATTCCTTCATAAGGACTTATTTCTCCATAAATTCCTCCTTTAGACTGAGTTGCAAACACATGTTTTCTAAGCATTTCTAAATTTAATGTCCTTACTGCGTATGGCAAAAATATGTATTTGGACAAATGGTGCAAAAATTGGAAAAACCAATTATCTAGTGTGAATATATATAAGTGTTCCAGGAAAGGATCTCACAATGACTCTCTCATATGAAAATAAACTTCGACCTAACTGTGAGAACTGGAAAATAGAAGAAGTCCATGGAGCACATCTGAGCAAAAGAGGGCGCTTTGCAGAAGCCACTAATAATTGATTTTTTTTCCTGCTCTGTTCTGTGTTGTTTCCTAATATCTTGACCTATGTCTCCCGAGGACAACACACTGGAGATGAAAGCAAAGAAAATCAAACCTGCCATCGGCAGCATTCACTCAATTGATTTTTACATGAAATTTGCCTTCATGCTCCAAGGATGGAAAAATGATCCCATTAATAATGAATCAGGAACACAAATGTGGGGAGGAAATCAATAGATGCACCTTTGGTGTCATAAGGAGATGAGAAGTGATAGGAGAAGAAATCTCACTCCAAATATTTGACGGGTATCGCAGAGGTGTATGAGATAACAACGTGGGTCTTTTTCAAGCATAGAGGGACTTTCTGTTAGATGTATTGCAAGGATGTTACTAGGAGGAAAAGTTATAGCAGTAGAAGTAGAAAGTGGGGAGTTGGTATATATTTTTCTCCACAGTCTAACATTCATGCAGCATGCTTGACAGTTCTATAGCTGGAAGTAGATTGAATGGCGACAAGTCCACATCAGGCCTTTGGGCTCTGGAAAAGAAAGATGGGCTTTGCCACATTCCACTTTCGTTGGTTCCCATCTAGTGAAGCTACCAAGGAACTTTCTCTCCATCCTTAAAAGCAGTTTTATATCTAAAATATTTCTGTGGTAGTAAAAAAAAAAGTAAGATCAAATGAATAACAAATATGATCCAAAGTGAGGGTAGTATCACATGGACAATGGGTGGGCTCCAGGAGATTTGAGTATGAGTCTCCTATCTGACAGAAACTTATTGAGATGCTTGTGATGAAATAGCCACAAAGGATCCTAGGTCAGGATTCAGATCTAACCTTGGGAAAGCATAAATCTAACCAGCTTAGGAGAATCCTTAGGACAGTGGTGGCGAACCTATGGCACGGGTGCCAGAGGCGGCACTCAGAGCCCTCTCTGTGGGCACGCGCGCCGTCGCCCCAGTCCTAGGCCTTCAGCTGGGTTTTATAAAACCTTTTTGCTTTAGGCCTCTGCCGCCGTGTGCAAAAAAAAAAAAAAGGTTCAATCAATCAGTCAATTTTAACTTCTCGGGGAAAAAAAAAGATCTTGCAAAGTTGGAATTGATTGATTGAACTTTTTAGTCCCACCCAGTCTGCCGTTACCACTGCAGTCACGCCCACCCGATGGGCCACACACACCCAATGGGCCACACCTACCCGGCACCCGATGATGCATAAGTGGGTTTTGGGTTGCAGTTTGGGCACTCGGTCTCTAAAAAGTTTGCCATCACTCCCTTGGGAGAATCTGGACTGAGATACTCTGGCAACAAAAGTATTCACTCCTGAAGTCAGGCTGCCATGTCCTTTCATTGGCCAATTCTACTGCTGCTCTGCTTTTCTTCCAAGAAAGTGATCACCAATTTCATAGCTAGCATGTTTAATTATCCAAGAACCCAAATTGGTCTGCAAGGATATGGGATATGATTATGGTATTGGTCCAGTGGTGGGATTCAAGTATGTGAACAACTGGTTCTCTGTGTGGATGCTGCTTCCGGAAGTCCATTCTGGGCCTGGGCAACAAAAAAATAGCTACCGGTTCTGCCGAAGTGATGCAAATTGGCTGAATTCCACCACTGTATTGATCTTTCTCATATCCAGGAAAAGTCTTCCTTCTGAGAAATCCAGAGAAGAAATTAAATGACTGTAAACCCATCTGCAAATGCATCTCTTCTAAAAACTTTTCTAACCAAATCATTTGTGTCTCTTCTTGATCTGACTACTAATGAATCTCATGAAAGCCTTCCCTTCCCTGACTTTCTTTCTGCTTTGAGATCTAGAGCAAACTCTTTAGTCTGGATCCTAATTTTTTGTTCTGTGAATGGGATGAGCAGCCACTGTTGTTTTGTATCTTCTTCATCCTCTCTTTTCTCCTTTCCCAAGAAATTGACTGAGGTTTCTGTTGCACTTCAACTTTTTTTCTACCATAAATACATGTACATGGGCTTGAAATGCATTGTTTCTAAGTTAGTTTCTAGTGGCCTGATTGAGCTAAGTATTCGTGTTTGATGTTCTCCCTTTGAGCAAATATTAAGGTTCTTACTCATGGCCAAAACTCTTCTCACAATTTATATTATTTGGAACTGAGCATGAAAGCATGCTATCTTTTGCTTAATAATTCTTAAACCACAAGAGTGAGAAAAAAGTCCATCTGATTGATTTAAGGAAGGATTTTACAGAGATCATGTTATGATAACATTTCACATCTGGTAAAAGTGACTAATATTATTCTAGATTTATAGCTGAAAATATGTATTCCTTCTAATTCAGGTGGTAAACCTTTTAACAAAATCTCCTATATCTATCAAATGAAATTAGAAATAGCTCCTATTTCTAACACCATTTGCAGATTCTGAGACACCTGAAATACTAGAACAACTTGTTAAATTCTTTAAAATTAAAAGCATATACCAGGGGTCTTCAAACTTGGCCCTTTTATGACTTGTGGACTTCAACTCCCAGAATTCCTCAGCCAGGCACACTGGCTGAGGAATTCTGGGATTGAAGTCCACAAGTCATAAAAGGGCCAAGTTTGAAGACCCCTGGTTTATACTATTAGTTTTATAGATATTGTTATCAATAAACCAATTTGATATGTAGACGCTAAGAAATGAGTGGAATAAAATTTAGAGATTCCTATGTTGCTTAGACAACGAGAGAGTATCTTAACCTCTATAGCAAGAGTGTCAATGGGCCTCAAATTATGACTTATACAACGAAAATAATATTTAAAATTTATTGGACTTCATTATAGTTGTATAGAAAAGAATGATCAGAAACAGCATTTTGTTGGAAATGTAATAATTCCTGTCTAAAACAATGGTGTTTATAATGTATTATGTTTATTAAGTTTTAGGAGAAAGTATTGAGTTATATTAATGTAAATGTGTGACAAAGGCTAAAATTTTCATAGGATAGTATTCTCTTGAAATATATACCTAGTACTTGGAATCTGACAACCGAACCACATTAATGGATTCTCCATGCCCTTACTTTGGCCAAAAAAGTAATATTACAGTATTGGGAACATGTACGGTCTCTTTCACTCAATAGATTGAAGACTTGATTGCACCCTAACTATAACACTAACTCTAATCTCCAACCCCTGCTATAGACATAGACTTTGTATGGGCAAATATGTATCTGAAGTATAAAGAGAACTTACAGCGTATAAGAGTCACTTTGTGGTGAGATGGGCAGCAAACAAATTTAATAAATAATAATGTATAAATTTGATTAATAAATAAGTAAATATAATTAAGAAATCCCTTAATATGAGCTCTACATCTCCTATGTAAAAAAAAACAAAACTCCAGACTTCTGTTTGTTCCTATCTCTTTTTTCCACCTATCCAGTTTTGAGATTCTAAACACATATTGCTGTCAGCATAACTGAACTTTTAAAGTAAACAGTGCAAAGACAAGGAGAAAGATCAGGCTGGTAAAACACAATTCTTATACTGAGAATGAAGTTTAATAGATCTTGTAGAGAATATGCAGTGAATACAGTACAATAGTAATTCTTGGTCAAGCTTTTCTTCATAATCACACTTATGATTTCCAATTATCATCATCACATTTATGATATATGTACATATCTCAATTGTTATAAGATTCACTGATCACAGTTACATACATTTTCTCATTTGCCCACCCAGCAACATAAGATTAGGCATGCATTTTAAACTCAGGTCAGGTAGAAAAATATTTAAAATAGGTTTTCAGAATTAATGATTTTTTTTCTTTTCATCTCTGCCACTCAATGATTGCTCTTCAGCTCATCAAGACTGTTAAGATTATTTGTGTGATTATTTATACATTATTTAAGAGCACTGCTGTTGTTATTCCACTTTTTATTCTGCTTCTGTTACTTTCCAACTGTTACATCTGACAATCTAGATATAAGTGTTGGGAAAGAAACCTAGTCATCCCCTATAGAATAGTGCAGCATTTGGACAGTATGAAATTAATGAATTATTTAGTAACAGTATACAATAGGCTTTACTTTTTCTTTATAGCCCTTTTTCACTTCTTAGAAGGGTATAGAAGTATATTTACTTAGAAGTATATTTACATGTTTTGTTCCTAACCCTTCCTCAACAGTTAATAAAGGTTTAGAAGTTTGGTTTGGGAAGTTTCTGAACTGAAATTTGATATGTAATGCTCTCTATCTGACAAGTATAACCAGATAGCACTGAATTAGTAGGTCAGCATATGCTAAAACCAATTCCTTAATAATATTGCTTATAAGCCAAGGGGCTAACTGCTTATTATAAGCAAATAGGTAAAATGAGCAACTCTTAATGGATTATGTGCTATCAGGTTGATGTCAACTCTTAGTAACCACACAGATAGATAATCTCCATGGTGATCTATCCCTAACATAGTTTTGCGATGAAGCACTCATTGCCACTGTGAGTCCATCCATGTTGCTGCTGGTCATCATCTCTTTCCTGCCACATTTCTCAACATTAGCAGCTCAAGGAAGATTAAAAAAAAATCCAAATACAGCATATTAAAAAAAATAAGTAATAATTGGCTGACATTGGAAAGATACCAATGTTTCTGAAAAGAATATTCCGTATGCTGGTTGCCAGTACTGAAAAGGCTCCCAATTGCCCATTACACTAAAGGAAAGTCCAAGAAAAATGTAACGACCATGGAAGATGGAATTACAGTGGATCTAACTGACTCTTTCTGCTTTTATTGTTCTTAGCTATGAATATTATTTAATTAAATCTTGCTTTCCCCTCCAAGTAGGGAGACTCAAAGAAATTCACAAATTAATAATTTTAAAAATGTCAGCCGTGAGCATGAGCTCTCTCTCTCTCCCTCCCTCCCTCCCTCCCTCCCTCCCTCTCTCTCTCTCTCTCTCTCTCTCTCTCTCTCTCTCTCTCTCTCTCTCTCTCTCTCTCTCGGCATAGTTTACAACACATCTGTCTATAATTTGTTGATGTCTAAGCATTTTGTCTAACTATAGCAGGTGCAGAAATGCAACCATGGTTTCCAGTAGGTTTACTTATTTGTGACTATGATATCTAGCGACAAATTGTATATGTTCTGGGATTGGATGAAGTGATTAATTACTAAAACATTGTGGATGGATGATTTGGAAACTGTAATGGTGCCAAAAAGTACCCAGCAAGTGCAGGCCTGAACACTAGCAGGACCTATCTGGCACAGAAGAGCCGTGGTGGTGCAGTGGTTAGAATGTAGTACTGCAGGCTAACTCACTGCTTACTCCAGGAGTTCGATTCTGATTGGCTCAAGGTTGACTCAGTGTCCGGTCCTTCCAAGGTCAGTAAAATGAGGACCCAGATTGTTGGGAGGGGTGCAATATTCTGACTCTGTAAACCGCTTAGAGAGGGCTGTAAAGCACTGTGAAGTGGTTTATAAGTCTAAGAGCTATTGCTAAGTGCTATTGCTATGAAGTCATATTATGTTCAAACAAGTGGGTAAGCATGCTCTGTTGGTTTACTCCAGGATGGACTTCCGGACCGCTGCCCCTCGCCGCAGGGAGACGGAACCGCCTAGATGGTTCCGTCCCAGGCGCCTGATGGACCCGGAGGGGTTTCTGACGGAGCTTGGGCCATATCCTGAGGAGCTGGGTCA
>NW_015386235.1:165342-175008 GCF_001527695.2 Protobothrops mucrosquamatus
TTGCAGGACTGGCCTAGGGTAATTTTTAGAGGGGTTTTAATTACATTTTAATTGGACAAATGTTTAAATATTTCTTTTAATTAATTTTAAATTTGTATTGTTATTTATGTATTTTAACTGATTGTCAGCCGCCCTGAGTCCGCGAGGAGAAGGGCGGGATATAAATCCAAATATAAATAAATAAATAAATAAATAAAATTTGCTTGTAACTTATATATTTTTAAAAATGAAAAGATCTAAAATAATTATATTAAAAAATGTAACAATAAGCATACTAAATATAAGAGAGCTAATAGTATTAAATACATATTTATGTATTTAATATATTAAATACATATATTGATGACTTAGAAAAGTCAAGGGTCCCATCTTGTAGGAAAAGTGGAGACCAGCCAGTAGAATGCTGAATTCAACTGGAATGTGGTTTATTGCCTTTTATATAATTGACAATTAGTTCTCATCATTATTTTTGAAAAACAGATCAAATTTTGCCCTGAAGCAAAATGGGAAAATAAGGTTTACAATATGTATACTCTACATTCAATGTTCAATAAACATTTTGCTCCCTGGGATTCTCCCACATCTTGAAGAGGCAGAGAAATGTAAAAAAGATAGTACATTTTGATCAGACATTATTATTTGGGGGCTTCCCCTGTACCATCTGAGTTTAAAAAGAAAACAAGAAAGGAGACGGCAGGCATTTCTTTCATAGGCAGAAAGAGCAGAGCCAAAGTAGACACTGCAATATTTATGGGAGACAGGCGAACATCTCTTTTATCTTTGATGTTTGAAATTTCTTTCAGGGTTACCTGTGGGAAAATAATTCACACAGCTTCCCTGAATGCACTGAATGATTTACACAGCCCCGACTACATTTTTTAAAAATAGTGCTAGATCAGAAAACTCTATTAGAAGAAGACAAGATGTGGCTTAGAAAGGAAAGTGGTAGCTCATGTTCTCCGCCTGGTATTTTCAGCACTCACATCCAGGTGACTGACAAATGTGCCCGTGTGCTCCCCTGGGCCTCTTTTTTCCTCCTCTGTCTATTTTCCAGAGTCCCTCAAAGTGAAGACTTGGCTTTCAGCCATCCACCATCTTGGCTTTCTAAGAAGGCCCAGAAGCATTTGAGAGAAAAAAAAAGCTGGTCACACGCACTACATTTGAAATGCTTCTAGCTGTCCAGTTTTTTTCAAGTTCAGTAACATTCTTAATGATCAGAGGTATAGGGCATTTTATAGATTCAAGAGTAGAAGGCCTACCCCAGGCCTTTCCTCAGACTTCACTTGCATAGTTTTAAATTATTAATATTATTTACTCCAATCCATTCTGATCTTCGAGCTGTCAGCTAGGGGAAGAAAAAGTATCTGGATAGACTGGTTTCCCCATTTTGTACTGACTAAAGGTAAATTGCACCCATAAGTCCACCTAATTGAGTTATGGGTCTACCCTAACTTTTGACAGTCCAACATTGATGGAACATTAACCTGCACAGGTTTGACAGAAGTAATGTTGTCTTTAACAGGGGAAAGAAAGCTTCCTAACCAGCACTGTTATGAGTGCCCTCCATCTAGTGGTGGGATTCAAATATGTGAACAACTGGATGTGTGGATGCTGCTTCCAGAAGTCCATTCTGGGCCTGAGCAACCAAAAATTAGCTACCGGTCCTGCCGAAGTGGTGCGAACTGGCTGATTGCCACCGCTGCCTCCATCTCCCCCCTCTCTCCCTCTCTCCTCGTCTTCTTTTGTCCTCCTTTCCCTCTCTCCTTCTCCTCCTACGTGTCACATTTGCAAAATATTCATATATTGGGGATGTCAGCAATTGAGAATTGGACAAGATGGAGACTGTTATACATTTCACCTTTCTCTAAAAATATAACCAAATTAGGGGATTATCACCAAAAATAAGTTCATCAGAAAAAAATATAAAACACAGTGCAATTAGCATAAAATAATATCCAAAGAACAGTGTCTCTTCCTGGATTTGGAAGATAAAACTCAAACCATGCAACTCTCCCAACGATGGGTAAGGAGTGATGAAAAAAAAATGGGATAACAAGACTGTGGAATTGCAATGTTTAAATTGGCAACGAAAGACAGCAATACATGAATGTCTTCTAAAACTGCTATTAGCCGGCCAGAATGCTTGAGGCAATGCTGCACAATGCCAAACTTCTCAAATATTTTTGGACGCTTGCCTGGATTGTATCTCTGTTGCCAATATCATCCCAACTACCACATTTCACACGGAGATGTGACTTTTGGCTAAACCCCTTGAAATAGAGGCACCAAAATCCTTCACTAAAGAGATAACCTAGAGGAATTTGTTGTTTGCAGGCAGTCTTTGATTTCCTAAGCAGCATCTCTTGTCTGATGGTTTCCTAAGCAGCATCTCTCCCCCCACCACACACACACTTTCTCCAAAGTCATTCCATTACAGGAAATATGAGTGCATCAGCACATGTATACACAATAGAGAAAACAAGTCCCCAGTTGTCTATCAAGCTTGCCCAGGCACAAGAGTGGTCAAGCAAAGTCCAGGGGTCCAAACATTGTAGAAAGGTTGTCAGCTGGTCCAGGTCTAGAGTCAAAGTAATCAGGTTTCAAGTCAGTAGTCAAGGCACATGGTGTCTGGGTAAACAAATTATTGCTGAGAATGGAGAGGGATAAGCTAACTACTCTTCTAGAAGCAGCCCCTGATTTGGAAGGGTGATTTCCTTTCTGGCAAGCAGCCTTGGAAAGCACCTTTGCTCTGCTCTGCTCTCTGCACAGTGAGCCTTCACACGAAGAGGGAGTGACAGTTCAGACTCCTAATTTTCAGAAATGCATGACAGTCCATATTTCTTTTTTTTTTCTGACATCTTCCCAATCCATTCTTCCATTGTAGGAATGTCAATACTTTTTCATTGTTGTGCATGTAAGAATCTTGCTGCAATTACTATATGTAAAATCAGTCTTCCATGAGTTGCCTCTAATTGACTATCCATAAGTCCCAATTAAAAATAACTCTGTATTTTTCTGAACATTCGTTTCTACATTTTTTAAAATCACTGTATTTGTATTCAATTTCTTTTTAGCCTTTTCACAAGTCCACCATGTATTCTAATATTTACCTGACTCTTGGATGTATGACCTTCACAGGCCTATAAAACAAAGGAAAGCTGAAATAAGATCATAAGCACAGTCACAATTTTAGTTAATGACTACTTCGCTTAAGAACCGTGTTGCCTAACCCTAACCCTAACCCTTAGACTACATGCAATTTATTGTGAGTCAGTATTTACTCCTAGCAATTCCTATAGATAAATTTTGTTCATGACAATCTGTTCCTAACCTGGTCTATTAGATCTTTCAAGAGTATGTTTATTGACATAAGTATAATAGTGTACTCATAACTATTTAAGCTGTTTCATTCTTACTGTTCTCTCTCTTTTTTAATTCAGAGAAGTTGTTTTAGTTGAACTTTATGCAAGAACTATTGTTTTGAAAATGTGTGGAGTCTCCTAAATACTGACGTATTGGATATCACCCTAATTTGTTTGTCAATAGATCCAGGAAAATGTTCTCTGCTTCAACATTAATAATATGTTTTCTTTATATCTTCAGTGGTTCAAATAATATTTTTATCTGGCCAACAAGATTATCAATATTTTAATTTAGTACCTGGCATGATGAAGTGTAAACTCCAGAACTTAAGATAAGTAAAATAATAGATCTTCTCTTTTGGATGTTTTTATTCTCTTTATCCTCTCACCACAGATGATCAAATGATGAACTTCTTAACTCCAGTCAGCAACTGATATGGGATAAGAACTTACTCCCATTGTCCATCAAGGCTTTAAAATAGCCACTACTAGATTCAGTGAAGACTGCATTTTTAAATTCATAGTTGCAGAAAGGACACTTCAGAGAGAAGTTATTTCCACTGATCCCAATGAAAATTATTTTAGAATCTTTCTACACATTATTTTAAAATCTTCCATTTTTGAGTGTCCTGAAAAAAATCCTGGTAGAAAAGTCTTGATTGTTAGGGAGTAATGGAACACTTTGATTCCTTATTTTTCTATTCTAATATTTTTTGTATGTTAAATATTTGAAAAAGAACCAGTTTGTTATCCTGATTAAGGTGCTGAACTAGAAATCATGATTTCTTAGTCTCCCTTGGGCATGAAAGCTAGCTGGGTGACTTTGGACCAATCACTTTCTCTCAGCCCAATCCATCTCACAGGGGTGATGTTTTGGAGAAAACAAGAAAGGGGAGCTTTATGTATATCACCTGGAATTATGCAAAAATAAAAGTGGAATATAAACCTAATAAATAAAATAATTCATAAATATCACATTTATTTGATACATGGAGAAAAACATAAGTGAAATGTAAATATTTACTTTTCTTAGTTTAGGCATAGATGGGTAGAATCTAAGGCACAGTAAAGTTGATGGCAGGAATGTATTTTATTTTATGTACACTGATACCTAATCCAAATCTCCTTCGTTTCAGAAAAGTCATTGCATCATGTTACATCAATGAGGCTTTGACTATCTCCAGGCACCTTTGTGCAGAAGCTATTCTGATTGATTTCACAACTTAACAATAAATGCACAGGGAAGCATTGTTTAAGTAATGGAATTAGATTGCCATTAAAATTACAACAATAATTATTAGTGTCTCCCCACATAATTCAACAACAAGATTCAGCTGCTTTACCAAATTACAGACACGTGCCACGTTCATACTCTTGTGGGATTCAAAGCACCTTTTCTAAATTATTTCCAGAGTCTTTCATAAACCTACTGTGAAAGGCAGCTGCTTTACAATCATTAATTTGGGCACCAACAAACATGATAGAATTCAGCACTGAAGTTCAATAAGTGCTGAAAGATGTTATGGCTGATCCATTCTCTAGATTATCCATCTTCCAGGATTATATGACAGTATAATGTTCTCAAGATACATTAAAAAATAACTCTAGATCAGTTGAACAGATGGGGAACAAGGGGACAATTGATGAGGCTTGTTTGTTAAATCAATGGAGCTCTTGATAGGATTGAATCTGAAATCTATTCATTGTCGACAGAATAACAGAGTTGGAAGAGACTTTGGAAGTTTTCTAGTCCAACTCTCTGCTCAGAGAAATTTCAGACAAATCACAGACCAATCTCTTCTTTAAAAACTTCCAATGATGGAGCACCCACAATTTCTGGAGGCAAGCCATTTCACTGATTAATTGTTCTAACTGTAAGGAAATTTCTCCTTATTTCTAGGTTGGTTCTGTCCTTGATTAGTTTCTATCCATTGCTTCTTGTTCTGCTTTCAGGTGTTTTGGAGAATATGTAAGTCTAAGAATTGCAATATTGAGTAAAATCATGATATGACTTTATAATTTATTAGTTCCAAAAAATAAGCATCAGCATGGACAAAGTAATTAAAATGTGATGCAAGAAGAAATAACTTATTATCACAAAATTAACTCAAATGTTTTTCTCTCCAGCCACATCTTTCAGTGGATCCATTTTGTTCTAAAGGTGGCACTTCCAAACTTTTAATCTGCAAAGCAGTTTGTAGTTCCAGTTTGTAAAAAGGAAGGTTAAAGAACAGGATTGTATCATATCTGTTCTTAACAAATAATTTGTTTGCTTCATTTTTGACAAGATGTTAGGATCCTCCTTTCTTCCTTTTAAAGCAAATATATTGCAATCTGAAGATGGAACAAAACACAAATAATTAAGCCATAGTCCTATTATAGGACTTTTCAAAGAGAAAATTAGCACCTTCTTATTTAATGATAATCAAAATAACTCCTTGACAAGCAGAACAAGAAGCAGGCAGCCTCTTTCCCCTAATTCCCTTTTTACAAGCCTGTAGTTCAGTGTTTCTCAACCTTGACAATTTTAAGGCATGTGGACTTCAACTCCCAGAATTCCACAGCCAGCAATGCTGGCTGTGGAATTCTGGGAGTTGAAGTCCACATGCCTTAAAATTGTCAAGGTTGAGAAACACTGCTGTAGTTCCTGTTCAGGGTAGATAACAGCAGCAGCCAACTAGTTTTTAATTCTCAATGGCATTTGTACACAATTTATGACCCACCAATCAGTGATTCCACACATCTATCAGAAATCAAAATGTCCATCAGAAATCAAAATGTCTGGTTCACATATAATGTTAAGTTCTAACATGGTTGGTGTATTTTTGGTTTAATATTATGTGTGATCCTAGCTACTAAGGCTTCTTCAAATGCAATTTTTTCTTTAAAAATATTTGGCTTAATTGGACAATAGAGTTGCTGTCTCCCTAGAACTATAAACATGGGTTGGAGTAGCTGCATGTTAGTTGCATTCAGTTTCTTGAGCCCTATGTTATGAAAGCTACTTCAAAACGAAGGTACCAAAGTCTTACCACTAGGCCATCTAAATTTCAAGTCTGTAGGATGGTCTTTCCCAGCTTAGTGCCCCCCCAGATATGTTGCCTTATAATTCCATAGTTTCCAGCTAGTCCAGCCTTTGGCATATTGGCTAAAACAATCAGAATTGAAGCCCATCTCTTAAAGAATAGCCTAACCCTTAAAGACTTGTTTTCCCAGTCTTGAGAAAAGCTGTTTCATGTTTTTTCCACGCATTAATTTTAAATGGCTCTTAATACAGCACTAGTTTTTGTTCCCAATTCAAATAACACAGTCCAAACCACATATGCCTCAATTTACAAAGAGTATATGAATGCTCATTGCTTTCCCTTGCATTTTGTGAATAATTTATCGCCCACCTTAAGTCATGAAGAGAAATGGATTAACATAACCTAGTGTGCTGCATTGGTTAGGAGCCAGCATAGTAGTAAGTTAGTGTTTTAGACCAGGACCAGTTTCTTAATAAATAGACGACAGAATTACAACTTGAGTATTTAGTATTTGGGGTTTTTTTTACTTGCTAGTATAGTCTGAAGTGTTTTTCTTAGGCTTTTTTTCTCTTTTATGGTTTGTTCACTGATGTAGATTTTTTTTCTTTACCATATAGCTTATTTTTTCTCATATAACAAGTTACATATTTATACTGTATAATTTTTAATATACTGTATAATACACACACACACATGCACCCATACCGTAGTCATACATTGTTATTTAATTTACAGAAAGTATTGCAAACAATTTTGTTTCGTTTTTAATTTTAATTTTTAAATAGTTTAAATCAATGACTGAATTTCAATTTCTGATTTTCCATAAAATTGCAGATCATCCATATAAAGCAAATGTGACAGTTTATTAACATTTTTGCTGTTTGATAGCTAAGATTTATTTTCTTCAAAATCACTGAATGTGGGGTCATAGCAAAGCCTTCTTTTAATGAATCCAAGCTACATTCAACTTGGTTTTCTTTCTCTTGCAGTTTTCCAAAATCATCTTGTCAATTAGGAACTGTTTTGGTAGTTTCTTTTCTGTTCATCTCTTTTGCTGGATCTTTCATTATCAGGTAGGCTTTGCCAAATGTTAACCAATCTTCAGTTTCACCTCCTTGCATAATTATATTATTATTTTGCAAAGGATTCCTCAAATGGAGACAAGTCTTTCTTTTTTTAGCCACTGTTTGATCCTACCTCATTGCCATTCATTCTATATCCTAAGTTCACATGACCCTCTTTTTCTCTTTATTACCTCAGTCACTTTGGACTGTGGATGATCAGACATTGAAGACCAATACATAACCTTTAGCTACCTGCCACCATTAAATGTGGTGGAGGCTGTGCTGAAGTATCTCAGTCTCATTAGTTTGTATGTAAAATTGCTTGTCTTTCACCTCAGGCAACAAATTCTTGAGGTAGCCCTCACTACCCTTGATTCTCCACTCACAAAACCTTACTCTGGAGTTTGACTGCCATAACTGAGGCCCGATTTCACCTGTGACCATGACTTCATTCCCTAAAACATGAGATTTGGGAAAGGAAGAAATCATGGAAATTAATGCCTAACTGTGGTTTTGTTGTTGTTATTATTGCTCTCTTTTTTATTCTTCTTCCAGCATCATCATCCCCATCTCTACAGAGTTCATATTTACTTCCAACCATATTTCACACTTATAAGTAATCACCATTATAATCAGGTGATTACAGGAGCAGGCCAACAAAGCAGTATAAGAGTCTATATTTGCTGATCAATTGTGAAATAAATTTATGTGACTTCAGCTATGTTTGGGAAAGAGTAAGAGAGAACCAGAATTATCTAATATAAACTAGGAGGAGAGTAGCAAGGCTAGAGCCTGCTCCCTGGGGTAAATAATATGGGTTTTTAAGAAGTGCTTAATTCAATATTCATCCAAGAGATAAAAATGTCTTCTCTCATTGGGGACCAGTGCAATTTTATAAGCTCTTAGAAGACATTTTATTTTCCACATACCACTCAGAATACCTTACAGAATGTACGGAACATTTCTAAATGTGAAAAAGCTGTACTTTTTCAAGTTTCAAATGACTGCCATGAAAACTGAAATTAAAAGCCCTATATTGTACTGCAGAGTTCTAACCATTCATCTTTTTGAAATGTCAAATTATTCCATCCAGTGAATGCCCATATTTTAAAAGTCAATGGAATAAAATCAATATGGTTCTGTGCTAAAATCAGGCCAGCTCTATTTTTCCCCCCACCTGCTATTATTCTTGAGTTTTGTTCTTAGATTGACATATAAACTGACACTTGCTACCTCCTCTCAAGATGCACCTCAGCTGAAGTGCCCCAAGGAACTAAGGAAGATGAATCGCTTGGCTGAGGGGCATCTCGTGAACAGTGAGTGTTATTTGTATTACAGCCTAACATAAAGCAAACACAATTGCACCAGGTTATCTAGCAGAAGCTTTTCTGGGCAGCAGTCAAGGAAACCACAAACAAGAGAAGGACTAATTCAAACTATGAAGGCCTGCATTTTCTCTTTCTCTGTCTATTAGGTTTTTGTGAATACACGGCTCACAGACATGTGTTTGGGTATATCACAGCTTACAGAAATGTGTTTGGGTATGTGTTTATGATGCACTTCTTCAGTCAGGCTACAAAATGTATCCAGTTACCATGTAAGAGAGAATAAGGCAGTGGTGGCGAACCTATGGCACGGGTACCAGAGGCGGCACTCGGAGCCCTCTCTGTGGGCACACGTGCCGTTGCCCCAGCCTCGCCTCCCCCCACGACCCCCTCCTCTCCAGCAGCCCCCCTGAAGGAGAGTCGCCCCTGAGCGTGGCCCACGTGGAGCAGTGCAGCCAAGGACATGGCAGCCAGTTAGCGTAGACAAGACTCTGCTCTCACACCCAATCATGCACAGTTGATACTGCAGGGCGCGGGCAGAGGGCATGACCACCATAGCGCTGCTGGGCTGCCTGGGCGATCTGCAGCGGGCCTTGGAGGCGGTGAGTGGCCCTGCAGGCAGGTGGGGCGGGAGATGGGGGTGGGGTGGGGGTGGGGCAGGGGGTGGAGTGGGGGCAGGGCCAGTTTTTGGGCACTCGGTCTCTAAAAGGTTCGCCATCACTGGAATAAGGGGTTGAACCTGAAGAAGCCTATTTTATCCTTCACGAATTTAGCCCACTGAAGTAATCTGCTTCAACGTCTCCAATCAGAGGGTTGTGGAATTGTAAGACTTCAAAAGCTGAGAAAGATACTCTGAGTTTCTTCTAAGCAGTTTCTTTCATTGTTCCTC
>NW_015386235.1:175041-182916 GCF_001527695.2 Protobothrops mucrosquamatus
GGCACTCGGTCTCTAAAAGGTTCGCCATCACTGGAATAAGGGGTTGAACCTGAAGAAGCCTATTTTATCCTTCACGAATTTAGCCCACTGAAGTAATCTGCTTCAACGTCTCCAATCAGAGGGTTGTGGAATTGTAAGACTTCAAAAGCTGAGAAAGATACTCTGAGTTTCTTCTAAGCAGTTTCTTTCATTGTTCCTCGCCCACAGACAGAAATCTAGCCAAACTAAAGCAAACCTACTTGCATAATTAAAGATATACTCTGAGGGCCCCTAAGGAGATATTGTCTTGGCTCTCTTCCTCCCAACCAAATTTTCTCAACTTTGCTATCTGTTGCTTTTCTGCAATGCAGCCCCTCCCTCCTGGAAATCCAGGCTGCATTCCACCACAGGATCATCTTCATACCTCCATGGCTGAGGGTAAGAACTGAACTTTCAAAAAGAGTCTGCCCAGTGCACAACCCCTTACAAACCAGCATAAACTTGTGTTTATTTGAAGGAAGGATTGGGAGTCTTCTTTTAAAATATGGTTGTTGGGCTCTGATCTGAGGTCAGCAATTTGGAGAAAGTGCCACCAGCTCACTGGTGGAATAGCACTTGCCTTCTACACAGAAGGTCCCAAGTTCAAATTGTGTGATCTCCAGTTACAAATACAATGCAAATACACTGTAAGAAAGTGTGGTCTTTGTTTGAGCTGAACCAGTGCCAGAAGGCTCCCGGTGGATCAAAGCAGCTTAACATTAATCTTCTTCATATTGTTCAGTTTCATGGACCCTAATAATTAAATAACATAAAAATTCAAGCAGAATCCTAGGGCAGCACTCCCCACTAACCTGCACTTTGGGTGGCTGAAATCTAGCCAAGAGGACCCTTTGAACATAGAAAAAGGTAGAAGAATTATCATCCAGGAAAATCTCAGGGCTATTTTAGAGCCAGGATATGAAGGGTCTTGTCAGCCATAATAAAAAGCACGTACTTAGAACATGAAGAATATATGAAGCAATATCCCAAATACCAAATTCTCCATCAACTTCTTTTTGGTCTAGGAATTAGACCCCTATATGCTCTTTGACAGTGATGCTGTAAGAGCCACATTTTTTTCACTAGCTTTAGAACCCCATTCTGTTAAAATTTACCAACAAGTGATTGAACAATACTAGTTCTAGTTCTCTCCTGTTTTTGCTGGGAAATAAAAATGGTGTGTTAAGTCCTGGAAAAGTCCAACATGCCTAAAAAAAGGCAAATCCCTACCCACGAAGGAGTCTGTCATATACTCCAAGAGGTAATCTATTGAAGAGAACCCTGGGGGAATGGAGGAGGAGGGAGAACATTATTTTGAGCCAAAAGCTTCTGCTCTAGAAGTCTTTTGTAGCATAGTATGCATACAAAGCCTTAGATGTTCATTAATTAACCCTCTTGTCGGGATATGGTAATGTGATATCCCTTTGCCCTCCAACAAATACTCAGCTTCCGGGACTGGATTCGATCCCAGTTCCTGGCAGACTATTTTGAATCACTTCTGTGCCAAATGTTTCCTGGGCTCACTAAACTGATTCTCAGCCTAACCTTCCTTAGTTGCTGCAAGATATTGCTAACATTAAGAAAACCAAGATCATGGCATCCGGCCCTCTCAATTCCTGGCAAATAGATGGGGAAGAAATGGAGGTAGTGACAGATTTTATTTTCCTGGGTTCCAAGATCACCGCAGAAATTAAAAGACGCTTGCTCCTGGGGAGGAAAGCTATGGCAAATCTCGACAGCATACTAAAAAACAGAGACATCACCCTGCCAACAAAAGTGTGTATAGTGAAGCCCATGGTTTTCCCAGTTGCAATGTATGGCTGTGAAAATTGGACCATAAGAAAGGCTGAGCGCCAAAGAATTGAGGCCTTTGAACTATGGTGCTGGAGAAGACTCCTGCGAGTCCCTTGGACTGCAAGGCAATGAAACCGGTCAGTCCTAGAGGAGATCAACCCTGACTGCTCTTTAGAAGGCCAGATCCTGAAGTTAAAACTCAAGTATTTTGGCCACCTAATGAGAAGGAGGGGAGTCACTGGAGAAGAGCCTAATGCTGGGAAAGATTGAGGGCAATAGAGAGAAGGGGACAACAGAGAATGAGGTGGCTGGATGGAGTCACTGAAGCAGTAGGCGTGAGCTTAAATGGACTCCAGAAGATGATAGAGGACAGGAAAGTCTGGAGGAATGTTGTCCATGGGGTCGTGATGGGTCGGACACGACTTCGCAACTAACAACAACAACAATTGCTAACAGGTGACCTAAGGCTACCTCATGCAATGACATGAGCTCTGCTTTTGAAAGATTTTAATACTCAAGCTACTGACACCTAATGGGAGAACATTAAAATCTTCAGAAACCTGGAGGTTTTTAAAATGTTTTCAAATTTTAATTTTACGGTATTGTTCAATACTTCAAATCTTTTTAAAGAGTATGGTTACCAGGCTGACAGTCTAAATTGTAAAGATTATATGGGATAATTTGGCTTATGCCCTTTGATGTTAGAGTCAGACTGACCTGGGAAAAAATAAGCACTTACTTTAGAATAGGGTGGGCAACTAACTACACACAGACCCCTACCTCTTTTTTGTGGCCCTCTGAATCCCCCCAGAGCTCCCTCAGAATGGGTGAGTCAAAAATTTTCACACTGATGCTGTGTTTGCTGAGAAAGTAGGGTAGGCTCACGAGATAAACCTTCACCTAAAATCCTCCACATGTGAAACATTTACAGAGAGTTTTACAGAACATTTAAAACATTTCGTTCAAATAAAAAAAGTTTCAGAGTCACCTTCAACCCTAAGAAATAAAATATTTGATCCAGCCCACTACAATGACGTTATGATATTTTTAATCTTATTATTATTTTGGAAAATGTAATCCTCATCACAGCAGCAAGAACATTATAGAGCCACAGAATTTTTATCGCTCAATTCCACATTATCCCCCTGTTGCATGTATGAAGAAAATATCAGTGTTCTGGTAATTTTAGCAGATGTCTATGCTTTATTTTGATCTGTAAAAGGCAGTGAGGCCTACTATTTGTAGAAGGGAAACTGGATTCTCATCATAGTTGGCTTATTCCTAGTATCAGATCTGGTATCGGAACCGGTATCAGAACTGGCCTGAGGAAATTGGTTTCAAGGGGCTGTGCTGGTACCGGTAGAGAAGAAGACTTCTTAAAAGTATGAGGGAAATCTTGGTGGCAGCAGGCAGCTACATCCCTCTCTTCTTTTTCATGAAGTGGTTTTGCAAGCCATCTTGAGGAACCTTTGTTCCCCAAGTGTAGCAGGTTGTAATGCCACCCACATCAATGAGCGGAAGCAATCCTGACATAGCAGCTCTGACAAGCATTAATTAAGCTGATCTGGGTTTGACATGGTGTGATTGGTTGCTCAAAGGAAGGATGCGAAGGGAGCAGAAGAAACGACGCTGCAGAGGAAACGGGAGAGCCGAAGCACCGAGACCTATCAATAATTCATATAATGCCAACAGCAACAAAGGAAAAGTGGGACCAAAACAAGGATAACAGAATATCATAAAGCTTTTTAATGGTCTTTTTCTATTAACATCAGCTCAGTGACCATTTTTCAAAGGAACGTCTGGTAGTTTTCCAAAACTGGAAAGGAATTCAGTGACAAAAGCTGAAAAACTCCCCATAAGTCTCTCTCTGATGCTATGCAGTGTGGTGTCAGGAATAGAATAGGATTGGCTAATGGTAAATAAAAACTTCTCCAAATGTAAGGACATTTTTCTAAAAAAAATGCTGGCAAGTGGTATATTTACTAAAGGGGAATTGGCAAACTAACCAGTGATGGTGAACAACATGTGTTAGAAGATCCTATTGTTGGGCTTAGATGACATCTTTCTTCAAGCATCTAAGAAAATGGCTGGGCCCATGCAAGATTATGCAGATTAAAATGTAATTCAGTATATATATATGAAACTGATAGAAAATTGAAACTGATCTAATTACACTTACTGAATTTTATGGCAACAGGCAAAAAAAAATTGAGAATTACTCTTCCTCCTTCCTTTGTAGTTGCAAATAATGCACACTTGCTTCAGGCAAGACATTAATGCCTCATCCCTCCCTGAAATATTTATATAATAATAATATGGTTGAGTGTAAGTAATGCTAACATAATCTGTCACCTGCTTTGAATATTTGGAAGATATTATATAATTACTAAATATGATTATAAATGTGGTCCACAGCAGGTGGCAGATCTAGCCAACCTTGAGGAATCTTGAAAACTTGTGCAAGGATGGATCTGATGACTATTTGGATAGGAGGATTTAAAAAGTGAGGGAGGAGGGCAGTGGCAAAACAGTTGCATATTGTTGCCTAGAAATAGAATAGAACTGGAAGGGACCTTGGAGGTCTTCTAGTCCAGCACCCTGCTCAAGCAGGAGAACCTATACCTCTCTGAGATGGTATAGGTTCTCCTGCTTGAGCAAGGGGCTGGACTAGAACACCACCAAGGTCCCTTCCAGCTCTGTTCTGTTCCATTCCATTCCATTCCATTCTATTCTATTCTATTCTATTCTATTCTATTCTATTCTATTCTAAATCACTAGGAGTTGAGGTGAGCTCAAGGGAAACTTTACTTTGTTATGAAAATTATATTCTGTTGTTTGGTTGGGAAATTTTCTGATGGCATTAATTCCTATTAATCATGTATATGGGGGAAAGGGAGGTAAACTCACCTCACGCAGTTCAAAATCAAACAAGATGTGATGGAATGAAAAAAACAACTTTTTGAAACCAGAACATTTAGAATGGCAACAGTAATGCATGTTAAACTTGCTTGATTTCTTTTCTTCATATTCATTTATTTTGCCACAGATACTAATGGTAGCAGGACTTATCAGCTGCCTCCCATCAGCATTCTCCTTTCTTCTATGGAGCATCCCTTGGAATGACATTCCATTATGAAATAAGAGACTTAGGGTGGCTGCAGAATGAGGGCTCTCATGAACCCATCTCAAAATGACTCTGTGACACTATTCCGAAGCTTGTGGTTGGCCAGGGAAAAGGAACAAAATGGAGATATCAGCCATACCTAAGTAAACCAGGCCAGGAAATCAACTTCACAGGAAGGTTAAACTTCATTTATTGAGACTGAACAGAATCTGGAAAGCCTGATGATGGAGTACCTTCTCCTCCTTATACTTCAGTGAATTAGGGACGATCAGCCTGTGCTGCTTCCAAATGTTATCTCATTGTTTGGAGTAAAAAAAAAATATGCTTCAGCTCTTTTTGCCTGGGTAACAGTTCCTGTATGTCTCTGTCAAGGTCATCTTTTTTGCTCTTTACATCAGACCACTGAAAGCCACCTGCCAACCAAGGAGTTTACTGCCATTCAGAAAGAAACTGAAATTTAAGAGACAATAATAAAACACTGCTAAAAAAACAAAGCTGTCCTTGTTGATTTTATTCAGCAAGTCGTTGCCAACTATAGGGGGCGGTGCTCATCTCTGTTTTAAGGCCATTGAGCCAGTGCTGTCTGAAGACATTTCCATGGCCATGTGGCCAGCATGATATCACGGAACGCTGTTACCTTCCCACCAAAGTGGTACCTATTTATCTACTCGCATTGGCACACTTTTGAACTGGGAGGGAGGACAAGAGCTCATCCTGTCGTGTGGCACTTAGCTCTCAAACCTGGGCTGATGGCTTTCCAGTCAACAAGCCCAACGTCTTAACCATTAATCCACTGGACCATCCTTAAAACACTTCTAAAGGAATTTTTATATGATAAAATAAACTTCAGATTTAGTATATACATTTTCAATTCAGTGTTAGAATTGGTATTGTTTGGGGCTGGGATAAGAGGAATCATCCATAAGTCTCCTAATTTGTATTAAAAATTTATGAATGTACATTTGGTGTTTCTCAATTTGGTGAATCTGTCAAGTTCAGGTCTTCAAACTTAAATGTATGTATTTATATTAAAACTGTATATATTTGTGTATATATTTCTGCAAAATAGGTATTTTGGTTTGCACTTACTTTCTCTCTTAGTGTATCCAGTTTGGGCAAACATTTGTTCCTAATTTGCATATAGGCTTTTCCCCAATCATTTTTAAAACAAGAAAATACATTACAAAATTCTGGGGGGGAAAGAATTTTGAATGAAATCCTCTGTTTGTTCATTTTTATATGAAAATTGTTTTAGGATTTTATTAAAAATTTTATGTAAATCCAGTATGTATAAATACAAATCATTTGTAAAATAAGCAAAGAGAAATGGACTGTCCAAACTGTAAAAGCTGGAAACATTCTTTGTATTGTTTTCTTATTACAGTCACAGAGATGGAGCTGTCATGAATTCTACTGGGAACATCCATTAATCGCATTAACATGGCTAAAAAAAATAGCACAAAGGATGTTTGATTCGCAAAATGAGACGCACCCAATAAATATTGTATCAACAAAGGGGGGGGTTATACAGCTCGCAGATAATTTTCCCTACTTTCCTAATAAAAATTCAGGATGAGTTCCCTACAAGATTTACTCACAAATTCTTCTAACTCAATACTGAGAAAAATGCCAGCCCATCAGTTAATGTAAGTTTTTAGACAGGTGAGTAAGCATCTATGAGTTTGATAGAAAGAAATCTATTCAGCTAGCAAATCCCTTCCGTTTATACTGCCTTAGTTCCCCATTCTGCTGATCACAGCACCATCAAAAATATAAGTTGAAACACTGTTTTATCCTAGAAATTGAAGAGCAGGGTTCACATAATTGGAGAGGCAGATGCTTGCTCTGCCATTCCCAAAGAAGTCATCTGTCACCCCTCCTCATCCTTATCGTGTTCATCTGCCAGCCAAAGATTGCCACAGTCCGAAATAGGACCTGTGAGTCTCCCATGGCAGATGCTGCCACTGCTGTAGTCTACAGGCCCTCCAGACAGCCCTGGGCAAAAATTTTAATTCAACATCAAACTTCAGCTTGAAATCTGAGAGAGAGAGAAAAAAAATGACAAGATGTCAGTTTCTCTGAACCTATTTAAGGGTACTTCAAACTTCACTGATCTGGATCAGAGAACTCCTGATAATGAATGATAATTGCCAGCTACTCGGAGGTCCTATGAGCTCTGTGCATTCATGCCAGTGCCTTGAAGGTCAATTTGACAGGGAGTTCAAAAATAATAATTTCTTTTCCCAGAAAGCTAAAGCAAAGAACTTCGATAATGACAAGAACTCTAAACACATGACAAAAACCAAGAGGCTTCTGCCCAAAAATGTCTTAATGAAATCTATAGGGCAAGGGTGCGAACACTTTTTATCTTTGATACTCATTTCAAGAGCCATAGTCTCAAAAATGGGTAAGCCAAAATAAATATTAATGCGACTTAATCTGAAGCAAACAGAATTAAATGAATCAAATGCAGGTAATGTGGTTGTTCTTTCTTGCTTAATAATGTCCTGTTTCTACTGTGATATAAATGATGATTCAGCAGCAAGTTTCGGAGTGGTTGTATAGATGTAGGCTGTCTACTTCTGTTCTTTGGATAAAACAGAAGCTTGATACTGTTGATGCCTCTCATCCATGGAATATTTTCAATATGCAAAATGGTTGCAATCCAGAGTATACAGTATGTCAGTGGAAGTGGACAAAAGTCCGTTGGCTTGCAACCTAGCCTCTGGATTAAAGTAGAGGTCCTAGCTTGCATATAATAGCATGAATTTGCTTTAGTTAAAACTGGGATTTATGTGCCCAAATTTACTAATATTTTTACCACCATCTTCAGATAATTCTTCAAACAGAAAGGATATAATTAAGGCTGACAACTTTAGCTTACATCTTCTTTATCTTATTAAACATATAAAAGTCTTGATTGGCTAAAGAAATAAGAG
>NW_015386235.1:183857-226637 GCF_001527695.2 Protobothrops mucrosquamatus
CTTACCATCGAATCTGCCTAACACCCTGATAATGAATGTAATAGCACTCGAAAGGACGTGAACTCAGAAAAAGGAGCCGAACATCAAAGCAGGCAGCGCGCTCAAAGTGCAGCAGGATCAGCTGGGGCCGGTCACGTGCTCCAGGAGCCGGAAGCAGGCGTTGAATGGCTGTATATAAGTCTTTACCGGCATTTGCCTTTTTAGCCCTGATGATGTCAAGTGCACTTGACGAAAGCTTGGCGAATTAAACTCTATAGGCGGATTAAACTCTATATGTTTTTATAGATTTCTCTTGGTGGTCGTTTTATTTTGTAATGAATATTCCCAAGAGTCGTATTTTTGTTTTTATTTCTGAATATATATATATATATATATATAGAAATAAAATACAGTATATATAAACACATAAATTAGAATCATCTGTAGGTACATACGAAAGTAGGAATTAAAAGGTTGGTATTAGTTGCAGATTATACAGCAATGGATGGTGATAATGGAAGTATCAGAGACAATTTTGGGGGAGGCAGGAATGCTAAAAGCAAAACAAGGGGAGAAGTCATTCTTTTAGGTGACATGCAAGGGCTGGGCTGATGAGACAGGAAATAAGGAACTTGAGACTAAATGAGACCAAGCACAATCAACCAGCCAGTCGGTTTGAGAAGCCGGAAATAAAAAGGACATTGCCTCAAAAGGTAAAAGTAAAAAGAAGTAAATAGAAGTAAAATACCTTAGATATGCAAGTAGAATCCCTTGTTGTCCCAAGGGAGTGCAGAGTTCCTAAATAAAAAATTACTACACAGCAGCCTGGGGGATAACCTCTGAATAACATGAATTAATGGATAAGAGTACAGAAAAAGCAACCTGGCCATTTGCCATTTCAAGATTAAATAAGGATAGTGGGTGAATATCAGTTCAGAAAAAGGTCCGTTTTCAACATGAAGATTTCAACATAAATCTATTCATGGGTGTATCTGGAAAAAGAATGAATATAACTCTAAAAGCATGATAGATTTTATTGGTTAAAATGGAAGATTAAGATAATTAATGAAGACAAGAAAGGTGATGAGAAGTTCTGAATGGGACAGACCTTTTTTTTTTTTTGGGTAAATGCCAAGCTCTTAGGGAATAATAGACAGGAAAGAAAAAGAAAGAATTGAAAGAAATCAAAATACAATAGAATACATGCAAGAAGAGAAAATACACAACTCATATTGCAAGATAAATTAGTTTCTCCACCAAATAAATGCGAAGACACAGAATGTCTTCTGCTTAAAGGAAAGTGAAAAGAATCATGTCCAGAGTGCCACAGAAGTATGTGGAGTTATGCTAATGGAAGATATTAGAAAGGGATGCTTAATGGACGAATCAAAAGAAATATGACTGCTACAAAAAAGTGAGGTAAGGGAAGAACAAACTGTTAAGGGAAAAGATAACTCAGTTCTGGGAAAGAAACAGACTTGAGAAAGCAACTCAAAAGAATCCTGATTTGTTTTTCTTCAGCATAAAATGTAGTTGAGAAAGAATGACAGGTATTCAAGATTCCACCTCAATAAAGAGCATTCCTGGACTCCATGCTACTTCTGTTTCCCGACCGTGCCTACGTTGAAAGGTTCACAATAGTCTTGAAAGCCTCATTACTCTTCCATCAGAGAGGCACTGAATCTTGCCCTCTACACTTAGGATATGACGACAGAACCTCAAACCACATTTGCAGAACAAGTTCTGAATGTCCTGTTCTAGGCCAAACATATGCACGCACACTCAACAGTAGTTAGCAGAGGCTTGTAGGAAGATCAAATCACACTCCCCCATATCACCCTGTTTATCCCATTTCTTACCTGACCTTTCAACCCAAGATGGTTATCATATGGATGTATTTATTCTCATTCTGTCCCTTTGTCATTGTTTCCTTTATTATTCTGTTATTTTACTTCCGTTTACATACCTTTTCATTTTCTTCCTTTTATTATTGTAAGCTGCCTAGAGCAGTGTTGGCGAACCTATGGCACAGGTGCCAGAGGCGGCACTCAGAGCCCTCTCTATGGGCACGCGCGTCGTCGCCCCAGTCCTAGGCCTTCAGCTGGGTTTTATAAAATCTTTTTGCTTTAGGCCTCCACCGCCATGTGCAAAAAAAAAAAAAAAAGGTTCAATCAGTCAATTTCAACTTCTAGGGGGGGGGAGTTCTTGCAAAGTTGGAATTGATTGATTGAACTTTTTAGTCCCACCCAGTCTGCCATTACCACTGCAGTCATGCCCACCCAATTGGCCATGCCCACCCAATTGGCCACACCCAGCCAATGGGCCACACCCACCCGGCACTCGACGATGCATAAGTGGGTTTGGGGTTGCAGTTTGGGCACTCGTTCTCTAAAAGGTTTGCCATCACTGGCCTAGAGTAACCCCATGGTGAGATAGGTGGCAAATAAATTAAACAAAGAAACAAATAAATAAAAACAAAAGACCACTTAAGCCTTTTAATACAGGTAGTCCTCAGCTAGCGACCACAATTGAGCCCCCAAATTTCTGTTGCTAAGTGAGACATCTGCTAAGTGAATTTTGCCCCGTTTTACAACCTTTCTTACACATATTTGATAAGTGAATCGTGGCAGTTGTTAAATTAGGAACATAGTTGTTAAGTGAATCTGGCTTTTCCATTGACTTTGCTTGTCAGAAGATCACAAAAGGTGATCACTTGACCCCGGGACACTGCAGCCATCATAAATATGAACCAGTTGCCAAGCATCCAAATTTTGTTCCCATGACCATGGGGATGCTGCAATGGTCTTAAGTGTGAAAAATGGTCATACGTCATACAACCCTCTCAAGATATTATTAACTCTCATCTTCAGTTGTGAAAAATTTGTGGAAAACTTCCTTCAAGCTATACTTAGTTTTGAATTTATACCATCTTCGAGGACCAGCCAAAATTTTTGTCAAAACAATAATATGAACATGTTTCCTATATTTCTATCCATTTCCAATTTAACAACTGCCATGATTCACTTAACAAATAAATCAATAATTCTGAGTGATGCTTTGAGGACACTATAAGTTCACATTGTGGAAGTGACCAACAACTGAGTCGTATCAGGACTCTGAAAACTAAATAAGTGCATTGTTCTCCTTACGAGTCTGCAGAAGTCCATCATTTTAATTCTACACTTTTGTTAAACTAAATCTGAACATGGGAGTTAAGGGAATGAAAGATGTTACGGAATTAGATTCATGGTGAGCTCCTTATGTCCAAAAAGTTTGTTTTAATATCTTACTGTGGGAAAAGTTAAGCTGGAAGAGAAAATTATGGCGAATAAACATGTAAGGCCACTGCGAAGCCTGTGCAGGCTTTTTCACTTCCTCTTATTCTCAAGGTTCCAGGTAGACTCTTCCCATCTTGCAAAATCAGATACAGTCAGCAATATCTCCCAGGTTCCATTCTACTGATCCTTGGAAGGTTTTTCTAAATATCATCCCCTCGATGATTTGGAGATCTAGCCACCATTGGCAGCAGTATGTCATTTATTGTACATGAAGTAACTGATTAAAAAAATGCCTTCTGGAACCCAAGGGGCGTCTTTTTAAAAAAGAGGAACAGAGTGGATTGTTCAGTCTGTACTGGCAACTGACAATCATTCTGAATTGTCACTAAACATGTAGTGCCCATGGTTTTAACCTAAATAAATATATGAATAAAAATGAAGGGGCGCAACAATAATACCAAAGTGAAAGCAACCAAGATCTGTTTTAACACCTGCCCATCAAAAGAGTCCCTTAGTAACTGTGGTTATTCAAAGTAGACAGCTGTTTCATGGAGGGAAAAGTAGAGAGAAACTAGGAAAATGGAATGACAGCAGATCAGTAACAGGGAAGTGTTAGGGGCTCCTTTGCCTGACCAATAACCAGCCAAGACACAGTGAAGGCCTTTTGTTTTGTTTATTGCAATAAGCGGGGAGAGAAGCTATCAAAGCTTGGTTCTCTCCAAAGTTTCAACCCAAAATATTCCCTTCTTTATACAGCCCTGTCCCAGCCGCTACATCCTTCCTCTTTCCCCATTGGCTGAGGTAATATGAGGTTACACTCTTTCCGACCGCCTCCTACATATTTCCTGCTACATACTAAATCATACATCACATGTACTTTAAAATTAGGAGTTAATTTATGCAAGGTGTGTCAGTTAATATTAATCAACTAATTGCACATGCTCAGTTGTCTGAGTTCTGGGCCCCCTTTTTTATGACTTCTTTCTCATTCAGTGAATTTTCCCTGGTTAACCCTTTCCTCTTGCAATGGCTTTTACAGCTTGTGTTCTTACTTTCCCACTCTAAGGCCCAGCTAAATTTTGCCTACGTGTTTATCTTACATCCTCCTTTTATGCTACCCTTTCCTGGTTCCCATCCATTTTCTTGGGTAGGCTTATTTCTCCACTCAGTAATTTTCCACTGCAACAAATTCAATTTTAAATTTTTCTTTCAATATTAAATTTTGAAGACCATTCACTTATTCCTATCAGAAGGAATTACATACATGTGGAATTGGTGACACACAGTTCCTGTGGACTTCGTGGTAGCTTTGGTACCTTTCAGATACCCAGAACTGTCATTTTCAGAATTTTCTGATTTGAGTATGTTAAGTAGTTGAAGAACCAGTCACAGATGTTTATCCTTTGATGTTCTTCCATTTTAAGATTGAAAGAAAAAAAGAGCTTGTATGACTCAGAATTCCAAGGAAAGAACCCCAACGATCAATAAATGGAATTTGTGCCTTTTTAATGATAATCTTCAGCCAATGCTCTGGAGAGCAACTCAAAGGTGCTTTGGTAAGTTTCAGAGTATTGTAACTGCTACTCCATTGAACATCACCTGTGACTTTGCTGATAATGAAAAAGAAAAAAGAAGAAACAATAAAAATCTGTTTTTTACTTTTCTATAAATTATCGCCAATGTGAGACATCAACATAAAAGTAAATTGTTTGATATCCATGTCATTATTCAGAATGAATATGCTATGCTATTTTGAGTTAAAATGGTTTGGTTAAGAGATAGCTTTTTTTTATCAAGCTAATTTTGAAAGAAGGAGTTGTCTAGATTTTAAAAACAAAAATAGTTTTAAACACATATACTTATTTCACACTTTCTTTATTAGCAATAATTCTATCCATAAGAACACTCAATTTGTTGGATGAATGCTGAATATTTCAAGAATGAAGCAGTCTGCACTAGACTTCTCTAACCTGCCCATTCTCCAGATACATGTTCAATTCTCAGAATCTTTAGTGACAGTCATAAGGTTGTGGAATTCCAGGTGTTGAATCCTGCTAAATAGAATAACAGAGTTGGAAGAGACGTTAGAGATCTTCTAGACCAACCCCCTTGCCCAAGCAGGAAACCCTATACCATTCTGAACAAATTGCTGTCCGATCTCTTCTTAAAAACCTCCAGTGATGGAGGTTGACAATGATTTGATAGCTACTGTTATGTAATGATTATGTGCTGGACTGCATTATGTCAGTTTCTCTCATCACAGCACTGCTTCTTTAACTGAATCCATTGAAGTATTTTGCCTGTGGTTCTTTAGATACAGATCTGTTATTTCCCATACTAAAACAAAATTATAAGGTTTGCACATTACAGAAAGCACTAATTTCTTGCAGGAGAAGACTTTTGAGAAGAAAAAGCCCAATTTCACTTTTTAGGAGCAACTTTTTTCACTATATAACAGGTGTGTATGTGTGCATATACTGCATGTGTGTGTGTGTGAATGATTTGGTGTGGTGCTTCCACTTTCT
The DNA here is from genome assembly GCF_001527695.2 of Protobothrops mucrosquamatus. Taxonomy (NCBI): domain Eukaryota; kingdom Metazoa; phylum Chordata; class Lepidosauria; order Squamata; family Viperidae; genus Protobothrops; species Protobothrops mucrosquamatus. Next base: position 189,640 of record NW_015386235.1, read on the forward strand.
ATAGGGAATTTCTGTAACACAATTAAAACAAAATCTAAACATTAGCAGTAAATATGCATATAATTTTTCTTCAGCCTTAAGCTCATTGACAATAGAATACATAATCAGATGTTCAAGAAGCCCCGGGGGCAGGAGGAGGGAACAAGAGACATTCTTTCCTAAAAACACATAATTTCCTCAAAAAGACCACACTTCCATACTTCCACTAAGAATTAGTTCAACTTTTATATCATGTTTGGATTGATCCTACAGATCTTAAACTCCTCCTGGGTTATCTTTCATTAAACATTATTAATAGTCTTCAACTTCAGCTGGTGAGTTAACTCGCCACATCATGTGATGTGTCGTGACATATCGTGACTTTTTTCCCATTGCCGGAGCTGGGTGGGCGCGGTTTTGGCATGAAGCATCCGGCCGGTGGGCCAGCAGTTTGACACCCCTGCCCTCAATGAGAAGTCTTAGGACTAATCCATGTTTTGTTTATTTCTATTTGGGAGTTTGCTAAAAGTTTTCTTTTCCCACTCTATTCTCTGTCCTACATACCTTCATGTTGATCTCAGCAACCATTATACAATTACAACACTGTTTGAATCCCAACTGCTGAGCAAGCATTTGTTCTACAGTACCTGCTGCTCTTTATATTTCTAAAAAAAAAAAAAAAGACTGTCCTGACAAGGACTTGTTACTATAGCTTCACAAACAAAACCTCTATACTGGAAGTTAAGGTTAAATCTCTAAGCATGCATATATTCATAATTTATGATAGGTCAAGGTAGTCCCATGATAGGTATTATTTAATACATATATTAGACTCTTTTGCATTTGTACTCTTCAATCTGTTATGGAATTTTGTCTATGAATTCAAGGATTTGTATATTCATATCCCACATTATGAAAGGTAGATTCTAGCTCTCTGTTAGACAGGCCTGATGCGGACTTGCCAAGTAGCTGTCAGACAGCTGTAGATTAACCTTCATTCATATCTGACGCTAAATTTGTTTTAATCATGGTTTGTTTAGAAAGAAGATTATTAATCTTTAAAAAGTAATTGTATCTTTTTTAGCAAATCTTGATTTGTTTTCTTTCCTGCTTTCTTCTGCATCTCTGAAGATTGGCTAGAGACTTAGAGAAATACAACAGGAATTACCGGTAATTTCTGCTTGTGATGACACAGAATGTGCAAGATCAATTTGACATGACTGACTTTCAGTTTTGCCCACCCGCTACTGTTTGAAGGATTCCTCCTTATATCTGTAAAAAGTTGTTCATTCTTGCATTACATCAACATAAGTGTAGAGCTTTGCTGTAACAGCCCTCAACACTAATATATATTTAGGATCCACATGCCCAGGGACATTTAGTTGAGATGAGATACGAAATAAATGAGGAAAAGGATTGTACTGCAGGAGCATAATTGTCATATAATGAGTTATTTTGTGTTTTCCCACCTCTAATTTTTCTGACATACCATGATTTACTGTCATTAGAAATAGCACTGAGCAAACACACCCCCTTCTATGTTTCTAAGAATGCAGATGTCATCTATCTACATATTTGTAGCAACAACCCAGTAGTTGCTCTTGAAGTTTTGACATGATCACCACAGAATGGTTGGGAATATGTTCCATTTCTATGCTAACTCTTTGTAGATTCCCATCTGTGACTCTATGAATATTTGATGCCAGGGGCCATTCTACAAACCCACATTACTGATAACTTTTGCCCAGGAGCCAAAGCATGATGATCAGCCATCACAGCAAGTTAAAAAAACCTCATTCATTAGTAACATCAAAGGATATTCTTGTGTAAGAACACACACAAAACAATTTTCATTAATTTTGTAGCTAGACAATTAACCAAAGCTCTCTGGTTAGGTTACTCACTTCCTTAAAAATGTTGCAAAATATAACTTAAAGTAGCTGAATGTTTCTGTCCTATAAGTATATCTCTTTATTATCACAATCTTTCTTGCTTTCTTTTATACTCCCCTTATTTAGCTGTTCTGATTAATGGAAAAAATAAATAAATAAATAAAATAGCTTTTACACAGAAGTCAGGTGGGCAACTTACCTAGATTAAACAAAAGAAATGGTGATTTAGAAAAACACAATATTTTAAATTATTGTACAATGAATAACATCATCTATGGTACTGACTTCCATAGACTTTTGTTGGTGTGCTTAATATTAACCACTTCCAGTTATTTACACATTGGCAAGCATACAGATATACAGATACATACGCAGAGATATTTCTCAGTTCCTAACATTCTGTCTTACCATGCTATGACTAAGAAACAGAATAGAGCCATTAAAGTGAAATATTGAGCCACAGAGAGATGAATTTCAGTTCTAAACAGCTATCAGTAAATGGTGAATGACAGAATGAATGGACTATAATCAGAAATAAACACTTTTACAAGGAAAATGTATTACAACACACAGTGCACACAGCAGGATGAAACAAGTTTTTATTTGTTCCATTCCCATGGCATTTTGAAATATATTGGGGGGGGTTTCTTTCTCTTGAATAGAGCAATGAAATTGTGATAAGTTTGAAAAGCTGCCAACTCCAACATTGGGTCAATTGATTGTTATTGCTAATGAAGTCAGTATACAGAACACCAGTCTTTAAATTAAGTAACAAGAATGTCATGCCCACCATCATTATGCTATTGCTGAACAGTCTCTCCTCCTATAGTCTTGTGATAGCATTCAGTCCAATAATACGAATGGTAAAGTTATGAACATATACCAGGTATATTCAACAGGCTTGATTTTCAATTAACACAAACATAGGATTGCTGTGTGTAGTATACATTATACATGTCTTACCAACTGCAAGTAGAGAACATTTAGAACATGAATATTTGGGGGGAAACCAATGTTGGAAGAGATTTCTAAGCTAAAAAGCACTGGAGAGAATGCAGTTCATAATGCAGTTTCCTTCCTGTTTTAATCAATTGATTGGCACACCACCTGGAAGAAAATAAAAATTTAGAACTAATGATGAATTTTTTTAAAAAATATCTGTTGTAATTACCTACAAAAAAACAAAAAGAGTTATGAGTCCACTTAAAAAAACCTTTTGGTTTGGTTAAGCAGTGGCAGCCATTTGCTGTTGTGACATTCAGCGAGAGGACAGAAAGAGAAAGGGAAGAAGGGAGGGAGGGAGGGAGGGAGGGAGGGAGGGAGAGAGAGAGAGAGAGAGAGAGAGTCATAGGTCCTTGAGATTAGCAAGTTCAGTTTCCTTAGTACTAATTATCTGCTTAATGGAAAATGAGAGAGAGGTTATTATATATCAGTAATAATAATAATAATAATAATAATAATAATAATAATAATAATAATAATAGTAGTAGTAGTAGTAGTAGTAGTAGTAGTAGTAATAATAATAATAATAATAATAATAATAATAATAATAATAATAATAATAATAATAATAAAAGTTGGAAGGGACCTTGGAGGTCATCGAGTCCAACCCCCTGCTCAGGCAGCCAGGAAACCCTACACCATTTCGGACAGAGGGCTGTCCAGTCTCTTCTTAAAAACTTCCAGTGTTGGAACATTCACCGCTTATGGAGGCAGGTTTTTCCATTGGTTAATGGTTCTAACTGTCAGGAAGTTTCTCCTTAGTTCTAGGTTGCTTCTCTCCTTAATTAGTTTCCATCCGTTGTTTCTTGTCCTGCCCTCAGGCGCTTTGGAGAATAGCCTGAGTCTCTCTTCTTTGTGGCAGCCCCTGAGATATTGGAACACTGCTATCATGTCCCCCCTCGTCCTTCTCTTCGTTAAAGTAGACATACCCAATTCCAGCAACCGTTCCTCATATGTTTTAGCCTCCAGTCCCCTAATCATCTTTGTTGCTCTTCTCTGTACTCTTTCTAGTCTCAGCATCTTTTTTACATTGTGGTGACCAAAACTGGATGCAGTATTCCAAGTGTGGCCTTACCAAAGCATTGTAGGCATTGATGCCGAACCTTTTAGAGACCGAGTGCCCAAACTGCAACCCAAAACCCACTTATTTATTGCCGGGTGCCAGGTGGGCGTGGCCCATTGGGTGGGTGTGGCTATGGTGGTCATGGCAGACTGGGTGGGTGTTGCCAAAGTGGGTGTGGTCACCTCAATGTTGCTCGTGGAGAGGGATGCCTGTGGGGACCGGGTAGGGTTGGGAGAGATCCAGGGGGTCTCTGACAGGTGGGGCGGTAGGCAGGAGGCTCGTCCTGTGGGGTGAGGCGAGGCGAGACAGGGTGAAGGTGCCATTGTCGCAGGGCAAAGCGAGGCAGGGGCCAGGGCGGCTGCTGCCTGACACCATCGGCCCCCGCACACAGAGGCCAGAGAGCACATGGGGGCTGACAGTGTCCGTCAGCAGCCACAGCCTGCCGGCCCCTTGACCGGCGCACTCTGGGGCTCCGCAGCCCACTGCGAGCAGTTCAGAGAAGCCGCCTCTGAGCTGGATGGCCGGCTGACAGCTGAGGAGGCGATGCAGTGGGTCATGCCCGGGAAAAGGAGAGCATGCGAGCCAGGAGGGACAGACGGGGGGGGGGAGGAAAACCAGCCGTGCTGGGATGCATCTGGCCACATGGGACTTCGGCAAGTTAGCGGGCAGCTGGTTGAAGAGGGACGGTTGCCATCTCTGCCCACAGAGAGGGCTCTGAGTGCCGCCTCTGGCACGCGTGCCATAGGTTCGCCACTACTATTATATGTTATTCGGGTACTAGTCCAGACACAACTGTTATTCTTCCCAAGGACCAGATGAGTCCCAAAAAACCAGGCTGACTGAAATTTGGTCTTATTATGCCATTAATTTGTAATAAAACAGTCCAAAACCCAGATCTAGAATTGAACAGCAAGTTTAACTAATGTTACACTGTTTAACATTGTTACACTGATAAAGTATGTGCCTTCATAAAAAAAAGCTAAAGCTGATGAAGGGGATCTCCTAGTGGCCAAAATGAAGAATGAAAATAAAGGAAAATAAAACCTGTAAATAAAAAATTTATAGACATGATGTAATAGAAGTTGTAATTTTTATTCATATTGGCTCTGGGATTCAATTCTTTTAAAACTAATTTGATTACCTCTGATGGCGATATTGTTATTTACTAAAATGTATGCTGTACATACATTTTAAGATTTACTCATTATTGGAAGATTGTTCTTTACCTACCAGCTGTTACAAAAGAACTCCAACATGATAATGCTCTAAAAGCTAGGCTTTTAATCTGGGTCACCATTGCCCCGACTTATTGACCCAAAGAGCAATTTATTCCAGAAAATGTAGCAGAGCCAAGGAAGTGCTAGGAATTAAAGGGATGGTTTCAGAGAGTGTGAGTTTAATTATGTTTATGTAGTAAAATTATAGTGTTTACTTGAGTCATAGAGAAATGTATTCCTTGGAATTGTTGCTTATTGGAACAATAAACAAAAAAAGCAGCTGGGAAAGAGTTAATATAACTGGCATATGACAGAAAGAGGACTGGATTTGGGATAATTTTGGGGGGATGGAACAAACATGCTGAAAACAAGGAGAGAACATTTAAGTAGGAATAGACAAATGCCTGAATTAGGTGTATCCTTGTTCTGTTTGTGTTAAGACCATGATTATTAATGATTCTGTGCTATCAAATTGGTATGACTCCTAGTGGATAGATAAGTACATTTACTACAGGATGATCTGTCCCCTACTGGTTCTTCAGATCTTCCAAGAATGCACCCACAATCTCTGTAATTAAGTCCATCCACCTTCCTGATATCATCCTCTTTTCTTTCCTTCCATCTTTCAGCATTATGGACTTCTATGTCATTTCATAATGTGCCAAAGTATTATAATTTGAGCCTGGTCATGTGTGATTTAAGTAATAACCCAGAATTGTTTTGTTTAATGAACCTGATTGAAAAGTTCCAAATTTTCCAAATGCAATAATAGGGGGGTGGAATCTTAACTGGCAAGAGAAAATATACAGAAACTGCTATTCTGGCCAAAGAAAGCATTTCAAAATACTGATTAAAAATTGTCAAATATCTGCACTTGCCATATTCAGTTTTCTTATTTTGAACCTGAAATTAGCTACATGTAATAACAAAGTATGCATTCAAATCTGCAGGAAGATATTTTGCTTAAAATTTTATTTTGACAGGACTGACCTTGAATAACATAGATGGGAATTCATTTTTATGCCTTTATTAAAATGAATAATAAACTTGTTTATATTATTATATGAGAGCCAGTTTAGTGTAGTAATTAAGTCATCTGACTAGAAACCAAGGGAACTTGAGTTCTAATTCTAACTTACACCCTGTTGGAAGAAAATGGTTCAGTCCAAGCCGGGGATAAACAACATGGCGACTGCTTTAAGAAAGAAGGTTGTAGTTTATTGAAGAGGAGAGTCAGACAGGAAGATGGCTGAGAAAAAAGGGCTGAACACATGTGGAGAGTGGGTTTTTATACCCTCTGGAGCTTTTTGTTTGGAGTTGCTTCCTGTGGCATGAACTTTGACCTGAGTCTAAGTGTGCCCTTTGGTATCTGTGTATTAATCCTATTCTGTGGTGGAGTTTAGGTGGGGTATGTAGATTTTAGGTGTCTTTGTCTTCTTGATCTTTTAGCTGGGGCCTCCATCTGCATTTCTACAGAGCTGGTTTCTGCTTGGGGGAGAGAGACCTGGGGCTATTGAGAAAAAACTGGGCATGCTTTTCTGCCTCTTTAAGGTCCTTTGAGGAAATATATTTTTCTGCCCTCTTAATATTTCCTTCTCTGGAGGGCTGACTTCCCACAACCCAAAGCCAGTTGGTTGACCTTGGGCTAGTCACTTTATTTCACCCCTAGGAAAGAAGCAATGGCAAACCACTTCAGAAAAACCTTGCTAAGAAAATATCAGGGACATATCCAGGAAGTCTCCAAGAATTAGACACAAATGAATGGAAAAAAAGAATTACATGATTTGCTTGAAGAACCATGATAGACACAAGTTTTTTAGAAATGATCCTAGTTAGCAATGAAAAAATCAAGAAAGAGGAAGAAAATTTTCTATAGGATATTCTAACAAAAGAAGGGTAGGATTCCCCCCCCCCCATTCTAACATGAAAAGGCAGCTTTTCTTGACTCCTGGAAACTAGATGGATGAGCCCAATATAGTTTCCTTAACTTTTTCAAAAATTGTTTGTCATTGCGTTCTTCCAATGACTTTGTACCAAAATCGCCTTTCATTTTATGTTTAATACACTGAAAATTGCTATGAATTATTTGGCAATTATATAAGCATAATAAAATAATTTAGGAAAAAGTTGTGTAAGAACACAGTAAAGATAATCTAGCTATTGGTTTTACAACTGCCTGCAAATTTTTGCACTAGTCAATATGTTCAGACACAAAGTTAATGAAATTGCTTCTTAACTTTCCCCACTATGTCCCTGGAAGTTTCTTCTTTTTTTTTTTTTTTTCCTGGCGAGCTGGTCCAGAGACATAGAGGGATGGTAAGAAGCAATTTCACTAACTTTATGTCTGCACATGCTGACCAGTGCAAAAGTTTACAGTCTATTATAACCCTAATAGCTAGATTATCTGGTGACATTGGTACAGTCTCAAACATAACACTAGGGTTTAGCCCTCCATTATTGTTATTTTCCAAGAATGCTTATGGAGTATTTATGGGTAAATAAAGATTACCATTTTTCAATTTGAAGAATGCCAGCTTCCTGTGTTTGTGCTTGTTTGGGTTTTTTTAAAAAAATGTTTTTAATAAAGTAGGTTTCATGGGGGAGGTACTCATGAACTGCCTAGCCCTGGTTTACAGTATCTTGTAATGTAACACAAATTACACACACGAAAATCTGATCTGTACCAGCAAGTTGCTCCAGTTTGCGTATAACCCATTACCCCTTTCTGGAGGCAGGATGCACATCATCCTGTACTGACTAATAGGAAGTAACCTCTCCCCCCCTTTCTTGCTATGTGTCAATATTTTTGAAGTTATCTCAAACAGTGAATGCCTGTTTTGGTGGATATTTTCTGTGGGTTTTATGCTGTTGTTCTTGCTGTTTAGATTTTCAATTATAAAACACAAAGGTGGTTTCCCCCCCCTTTTCATTGAAATTGATGAAAGTTTTCAACCTGTGATCTATTTTGGAAAGGGCAATATTTTATACCAAAGAATGCAGCAATATGTGTTAGTATAGATTCGGTGATATCTTACAATAAAATGTCTTGTTATTCATATTACAGTGGTGAATTTATTGGTAAACTAGTGACTATTGATAAATGTAAAGTATATATTTTTTCTTTTCCTTAGGTGGCATTTTTAGTTTGCATTTTTCATTTGTTAGGTTTCCTCTTTTTTAAGATTAAGGATTGTTTTGTTATAAAAAATAATAATTTTGCCAGTTTTCCATTTTGTTTCTTGGCATGGGTAGAAGTGCAACGAACAGCTTAAGGCGACAGTGCGGAAAAAACCTCATATACAGTTTTTGAAAGTTAAATAACCCGCACTATATTTACCTTCAACAAAGCTGCAGAAAAAGCGATTCTTGCTATCTCCGAATCACCTCCCCAAAGGCTCTATTATTTACACTATAAAGAGCAGCGGCTTGAAACAATATACTGAATCCGACATAAACACGCGCTTAAATCAAAAATTCCCTCTCAATTCTGCCACCGCCTCTTCTGTAAAAGTGATTCCGCTATTGCTGATTGGATCCCGCAGCTCAAACGTCTCTTCCCACGTGCCTATTAAATTGGAAGATGATTTGGTATTACGCTGATACAGCAGCTGCCCTTTAAAAATGTGTAAAACTCGCCTTTTATCAGAAGCTTAACATTTGTGGGACACAAAGGTTACTTAAGTCGCTTTCCCCCCCCCTTTCTCCGAATGCATAACGGAAATCCATGGCAAAATCCAAGGTTATCCAGCTATTAAGGCGCTGGGTTGGTCAAGAGCTCATTAATGAGATATATTTTTAAATAATTGAAATAAATAAAAATCCACTAGAAACAGCTTAAATTACAGTTTAAAGACCTAAACACCTGCAGAAATCTAAATACCATTTTTTTTTAAAAAAAACTAGACGTTAATACGAAGACTGACAAAGACGGATGCCTTCTTTAGATTTTTCTGTCCCCGAATTTTCTCTTAAAATGCCGCAAATTGGCAGCAGTCACTTAGAATTTGTAGCGTGAATCTGATAGGCTGCCTTGAAATTGGAATTAGCAATACGGTAGCACATTTAAGAGTCAATCATCATTGATTCACATAAAGCAAGACCTCAAAAGGTACTAAATTGGGCTACAATATAACCTCGGACATACGGCAGGCGTACGAGTTTACAACACATTTCTTCATTTCCTATCTCTGCGATTTCGGTATAACACTACGTTTTCTTCCAAGGCTCGTTCCGGGTTACGGGTCACGTGACACAACCCGACCGGTCCAGAAGAGGGCGCCCACTACGGCGCTACCTGACGGTCTAGGAACAAAAATGGCCAGTCATCGCGCGCTTTCCGCCTCTCATTCAAAATCGGCGGCGACCACCTCCAATCAGAGATAAGCGGAGCCCTTTCGTTCTGCGATTGACGTTTCCAGCAGCCACTGGCGTACAGATGGGCCTGGCAGCCATGGGCGTGGACAAAGCCAGAATCTGCTGGTGATGGCGGAACGAGGCGGCGGCGGAGGTGGTACCGGCGGCCCTGGTCCTAGCGGTGCCGGCGGGGGCGAAGGAGATGCGGGTGTAGCGGAACGGTACAACAATGAAATCAGGTAAGGAGGACTCTGCCGCTTGAATCCCTTCGCTCAGAACACCCGGAGGAGACAGCGGTCGCCGGCAGCACGAGGCCTTGGCGAGCGAGCGCGCGCTTGCGCGCGCCTGCGCACACAACACGCCGACACCTCGAGCGTTCTTCGGCTCCACTCTTTCCTCAGTGGTTCAACCCCCCCCCTCCTCCTTCGGCGCGAGGCGGAAGCGGCGGTTCAGCTACTCTCTGCCCCCCCCCCGACATCCCTCCCGCCCCTCTTCGGTCTTCGCTTCAGGTCCGGTGAGATTTCCCCCGGGCGGGACCCTCGTTTTTCCGTCGCGAAAGTGTGTGTCGTTGGGGGGGGTGGGGGCGCTTTTCTGTCTCTAACGGCTGTCCGCGCCTGGTGTCTTAGGGGAAAGAGAAACGCTGCGGGGACGGCGAGCGTTTTCTCTCCTCAGGGCTGGATTCCCGTGGGTGGTGGGCTTTTGTGGAGGCTTTTGTGGGGAGGGGGTGGCTGCATCTGGGCGCGGGGACCTTACTCAGCAAGCGCGCGCGCGTTTGTGTGTTGTGTGTTATGTGTGTGTGTGTGAGAGAGATATCTCGCCCTCTCTGGGTTTGAATCCCGAAGTCTGGCACGTGCCCCGCGGCCGTCAGAAAGGTTGGTTGGTCTTCAGGGGGGAGCGCTGGACGCAAACTTTCCCGAAGTCTTGGGCGCCTCCGACTGGATCCGGGGTCATTCAGGCAGGAGGCAGCGAGACGTCGGTATGGATACGCGAAGAGTCTACGTACGGCGAGGCGATCCGGGTTTGTCGGCCGGACGTGTTTCCCACCCTCCGTCTTGAGGAGGTTTCCCAGACTTAATGCTACAGTATTTCTTTCTCCAACCCGTCCAAATAGCGAAAAAGCCCATTTTTCTTCGTTTATAAAATGCGATCTAGGTTTACGGGTGTTTGCGGATGCTTAACATTCTGCTTCGTGTTGTGGATCGCATGCTGGAAAGCTGCAGCTTCTCAACATGTGACTGCGGAGCAAAATTAGTGTCTGTGATCCAGTATATAGGGTACTCTGGTAAGGTAACTGACGGGCTTTCCATTAGAAAATATTACTCAACGTCCCTTTATTACTATTTCCGTTAGAAAATATTAAATTATCCATACATTAAATGGCCTTCAGAAGACTTTAAGGCAGTGTTTCTCAACCTTGACCATTTTAAGGCATGTGGACTTCAACTCCCAGAATTCCACAGCCAGCAATGCTGGCTGTGGAATTCTGGGAGTTGAACTCCACATGCCTTAAAATGGTCAAGGTTGAGAAACACTGCTTTAAGGGTATGCTATGAAACTAACCATGGAAGATGTTTGAATCCAGTTATTGTTGGATTGTAATTAAAACCCTTTGCATTTTCAAGGTGAAATTGAGGGTGCTCAACATATAGGACTATAATCATACCGTAGTGTATGCAGCAAAAAAGGCTATCCAGAGTTTACCAGGATACTCTTATGATAAGGGACTTCAGTTTCAGTTTATTCAGTTTATTGTATTTATATCCCGCCTTTCTCCTGGTGGACTCAGGGCGGCTTACAGCCAGTTAAAAAACAGAACAATTGATACAAATCCTCCTCTTCAGTTCTTTTTTTGCTGCGCACCTCTGGGGGTTCCACACCCCGTCATTAAGGACGGCCCTCAAGATTATACTGGGCCGTGCCTGCGCGAGGGGGGAATCGCGCAGGGCCAGCAGTTCCAACCTGGAATATGCTCCGAACATGTCCCTCGGAACATGTCCCTCTTCCCAAAAAATCGCCCATAATTTTATTAAAAGTATAGTTAAATCTTAATTCCTATGATGTCTTTCCTACAGTGCAGGTGAGTCTGGTTTTTTTCTAGTGAGTATAGCATTAGACAATTCAACAAATCATGTGACTTATAACAGCCATTTTGGCCACTATTCCAGATACCTTTGTTACTGACAAGTGAACGGTTACCATTTTAAATAGTGTCCATGGAGATTTAATCATGATGGAGAGCACTGAAAAAAGTACATCATGATGGAAAAATGAAAAAAAGTGAAAAGAACAAATATAGCTGGAATTGTCCCTTTTATGCTTACTTTAGCCTTACCAGTCTGTGTCTGGTGGCTAGAAGTCAGTTTATATCAAAATAACCCAATGTTTTGAATCTGGATAACAAGGTAACTGTGGTTAAGATATTACTCAACAGCAAATCTTAGTAAAAAGTTTGCCCAAGTTTTTAGTTTAAAAATTTATTCTCAGAATAATCAGGTATAAAATCTTACATGGCTGCAGCCTTAGGTTTTATGATAGTAGACTGTAATTACCCAGGTTTGTATATAGTATTTGGGATTAGTAAACGACAGTGTTCTTACAGGTAGTCCTTAACTTACTGTTTGGAGCAGAATTTCCATTGTAGTTTCTTGTAGTTGTGAGTCAAGTTGGATCCAATTTTATGATAATTTTTACAGGGTCGTTAAGCAAATCCCCACAGTTAAACGAATCCAGGGTTGTTGTTTTTTGCCAGAAATTAGCAAAAAAAAGGTACAAATTGCAACCACATAACTACAAGACACTGCAAAAAGTCGTAAATGCAAACCAATTGCCTCATGTCTGGATCATGATCACATGACCATGGGGTAGTGAGACAGTCATGCATGCAAGTCATAAAAGTGAGTAACTCACTTTTCCAAGGACATAATAACTTAGAACAGTTGTTAAATGAACAATTGTAAGTCAAGGACTAACTGTACTAAACATTACAAACTAGAAAAAAAAACTAGGCTATGCAGGAAAGCCAGCAGTGGTTATGACCAGTGAACAGTGGAGATTTTGGTGGAGAAAGGTAATGGAGGAAAGGTTTTATTTTGTGAAAGCACTATATAAGTCTGAAGAGGTTTTTCTAAATGCCTATTATGAACTAAACTGAAAATATGTGTATACATAGGAAAGAATAAAAGACACATCTTCCGTTGAATCTCTTACGTTGTCTCTGCTTTGATTGATTTAGAGGAAGTTGCAGAACAGACTTGCTTCACTGGTAATCTCCAGTTTGTATAAAATTAGTAATCATGAGAGAATTTATTTTTGCATTCTGTATCTGCATGAAAAAGGGGAAAATATAGCTCTTTATACAAGTTTTGGTTCAGGAGTTAAACTTATCTTTTCAAAGAGTTCATGTCACTTAATGTTTACCTTTTAGGATTGTAGATGCATTTACTCTTTGGAAGACCTAACCCAATCAGATTTCAGGGTGATTACATTTACTGTAAATATATTGTACTTATCTGTAAGCAAATAATTAAAAAATACTTCATAAGGAGATCTAATGAGACATGTGGATGACAGATGAAAGGGTTAGGTCAGCATTGCTGATATTTTTAAAATGCCACAAACCAAATGTTGCACTGTTTTCTATTTTTATTTACTTTTTCTAGCTATAATTTATGGGCTTGAAGTTTAAATGGGTAGAGGCTATCACATTGGCTTCACCAATGTTAAAAGCATAATAAAATGTTTACACATGTTCATCTTTCATGTCTTATCAAATTATGAATTTACTATTAACAGTACCATTCTTAAGCATCTGAATTTGGGCAGATTCCCAAATTAAAAGGCATTAAATATTATGTGTGTTTGTTATTCACCACCTTATAACCTTTTTTTTTCCAATTTTGAATCATGCCAACATTGGTATAGCACTGACATTAAATGGTGGGCAAAATTGTTTTCCTGAGAGCATCCGAATAACGCTTGCTAGTTACAAAGGTGAACATTTTTTCTATATATATTTACTAAAGTATCTTTGTAGAAGGCTAGGTTGCACAGTGGGTTTAGTATACTGTACTCAAATTCTGCTCTACTAAAAAGTGAAAATAATGTAGATATTCTCATACAGCTATGTTTTGCACACCCATTCATGTTATGATACTGTTGGGTGTCTTGGTGTTATGAGAATAGATTAGGAAATCATATATATCTGTAAGAAGGGTGTGAGGTTGTTATCTCATGTCTGAGATACTTTGCTATTGGGAAGGAAACTTGCATAGTGTCTTTTCGTTCTAAGTAATTCCTGCCTAGCTACTGGTTCATAGTAATTTAAATGTTGAAAACAAAGCCTCCCTATAAGTTTGGACTCTCAGTTTTATTCATGAGAATTTCTCTGACTGTATTTGTTGCATGCATAACAGCAGTGCTTTTTGATGATGAACAAAATCTTGTTCTTTTGGTTTTGCTCACAGAATGGCTCAACAACAAGCATTAAGATTTCGTGGTCCAGCTCCTCCACCAAACACTGTTATGAGAGGCCCACCACCTCTTATGCGTCCTCCACCACCTTTTGGTATGATGAGAGGCCCACCTCCACCACCTCGGCCTCCTTTTGGACGTCCTCCATTTGATCCTAATATGCCTCCAATGCCACCACCTGGAGGAATTCCTCCTCCTATGGGACCTCCACATTTACAGGTAAAAGATTTAAAGGTTTTATTGGTTGATTCTTTGTAAAGTTCTATCTGCTGAAAAGTCATTGTAATAAATTTACAATGAAAAGTTTTTCTGAACTGCATACTTGGTTCTTACTGAGTTCCAATTTTGTCCTGCTATTTGTAACTTTTTTTCATTAAACTTTGAAGATATGTTAAAAGATTTCAAGTTGTTTCCTGTTGAGATAGGAAACATAAGATATTGTCTGTCCCCACTCTTTTTTATTTCAGCTAGCTATCTGACAAAGCAAATTAACATGGCAATGATAGTCTTTCCAGTGTACTGAACCAATTTTATTTGATTTTTTTTAAATGTCCAATCAGTAGCAGTAAATAATGCTAAGAAAAACATTTGAAATAAAATAGAGGACTTCAGATGCTTATTTGCTTCAGATGCTTATCAGATATTTTGCTGAAAGAAAATGCCTAAATGAGTAAACTACAAACATTTCTGACCTCACTCAGAAATGATCCCTTGGACTGCAACCTATACTTTTACAAACCTTTATTAGACTATTTCAATGAATTCTAGGGTTAACTAGGACTTTATATCTAGATGATTTAGTTGGTACATAATGTGTAACATCTAGGTTGCTAAACTATATATAAACTATGTGTGTGTGTGTAAATTACAAAAAAAAATAACACTGCCATACATCAAAAAGTCTCAGAAGTCAGACTAGTATAACCACATGGAATCAGCATAGCACACAAGCCAACTAAAGCTCTTCAAAACATCCTAAAGTAAACTAAAAGTCCCAGCAGCCCCAGAAGAAAAAAAAACCAGGAGTCATCTACAACATACAGTGTAATGACTGCAACAGCCACTATGTAGGACAAACAGACCAGCAGAACGCATCAATGAACACCAACCAGCAATCATAAAACAGATGAAAACTGATTTCACAACATATGGAGAGATTTAACTATAGTTTCAACTGGGAAACTGTGATCATCCTAGATCAAGCCAGTTCTTAAAATGCTAGGAATTTCTAGAAGCCTGTCACTTTGATAAATTAGCCATCAATAGACAACATAAATATAAACAATATCTACATACTATGCAAAAGAAACAATCAACAAGCCAAAAAGGGGGGGGGACCAAAACACCTCCCCACCTGCATTCAAATGAGCATAGATTACCTCCAAGATTAACATCAGACTAACAATCAAATAAACAATACCCCAGTCAAGGAGCTGCCAAATAAGTCAAACAGCCCAACCATTGACAAGGCAAGCCACTAGAATATATTGAGAGCAAACCCGACTCCTTACTAGCACTGATGATGTTACCTAGTTGGGGTAATGAAACATCTGCAAGAAAACAACCAAGCTCAGAGAGCACCAAGGGACCACTCAAATAAATGACATTTTGAAATATTGGTTGTCGTTAATTCTGTTCAAGATTTTGTTTGGCTTTTTAATTTGAAATTTTCCCAGTTATTAAGATCCTCAAGACAGGCTTGCTTGTTTAGGTTTCTCCCTACAACAAAAACATATTGGCACATAAAAAAAGCATATCTGACTACTAACCTCTGAAATGCCCTTTGTTTAGAACTAGAATTGGGCTCCACTCTGTAAATGTTTTGAATAAGTCTGAACTTGACTTCAAATGTGTCTAGTTATGTATTGTAGTTTAGTATTTCAAAGTATGTCTTTTTTCATTCAATCATTTAGCTCTCTGCCTACTTTAGTTTGTTTTCTTTGTCTCTGGTAGAGGCATCTAACATGATTTGTTTTCAACTGTTCTTTCCTATTTTCATTATTCCACTTTCAAATTCCTCCAACAGTTCTAGGTTTTTACTTTTTTTTCCAGCCTTGTCTTTGAGTTTTCTAGTTCTATTGGTCTCTCTAGTACAGGGGTTCCCAACCGGGGGTGAGAGACAATATTCCAGGGGGTGCAAAAACTTGGATTTTCAAAATTATAGTGTATATGCATAATTTGTTGCCATTATTTCGAGCTTTTGTAAGGGGTGCGAGAATATATCAGAAGCGTTCTAGGGGCGCGGGGTATAGAAAAGGTTAGCTATAATGAGCCCTGAGGTTTTTCTCATATTCTTCATTATTGGCTTTTGTTTCTCATTTTCCCACACTAGAATTTTAATCCAGAGTCCTTTAAAAGCTCTCAGCTAGTGGAATTTGTTGCCTGATGAAGTGGCATGTTGTCCATCACTGTAGGGATTCAGCTACCTAGCCAAACCATTTTAGCAGATCTACTAAGCAAGTGCCAGCTTTTTCTAATCCCTCAGATTATTGTTTAACTGCCAGTTTTCACCTTGCCTTTTTATTTAATTTATATATCATGTAATCCTTGACCTACAACCATAGTGGAGCCTACCCATTACAATTGCATATTGTGAGAGTCTTTAAGTAAGATTGTTTTGCTTAACAACCTCACTCTTTGCTGTCCCTGATATTGTAAAGCGGAATGGGGTGCCTAAGATATAAGGTAGGCCCTGGAAGGCCTAGAGCAGGCCCAGGACCACCTGCTCTGGACTTTCAGACGCTTCCCCCATCCCCCAAGACACCCCATGCTCTGCTTCCTGCCCCTTGGGATCCCCACAGCCCTTGGTCTGCTTCACCCCCAACACCAGTTCCCTACTGGTCTTGCCCCTGCACCAGATCCCTGCAGGGTTTGGGCCTCCTCCCCATGACTCATCGTGCACTTATCTTTTGAAGATCTCTGGAGGTCTGGACTTCATGTTAGGAGGGCAGGCCACTTCATCTCTCAGCATGCCAGGGTTGTGCATCCACATGCTGGAAGCGGTTGTCATTTCAATATGGCCACAATTCCTTGGGGCAGTGATGAAATTGCAGCTGCTTCCAGGATGCAGCTGCACAGCACAGCACAGCAATGAAACAGTCCTCTGAAGCTTTTCACAGTGCTGCACAGACCATGTTAAGGACCCAGAAAGGATCATTTTGTTGCTGGGCCATATGGACACAACCCTGGGCCATATGGACGCAACGCTTCCATGCAGTTGCTTCAAAAATGACAGCTGCTTTTAGGATTGCACCACATGATCCAGCAATCAAGCAGCTTGCTATGCTTCCCTAACCCAAGCTCTAGAGATCTTTAAAAGATAAGTGAGGAGGAGATGGTTGGACCTGGGAAGAAGTGGGAGCGGGAAGAGTGCCCAATGCCTGTGGGACATGATGGGGAGGGGCTATAGCATCCCTGTGATCAGTCCTAAGTGTGAATGACCATGGTGTGCTGTGGTGATCATAAATTCAGGACCAGGTCATAAGTAGCTTTTGAGGGTCTGCCATAACTTCAAATGGTGGTTAAGCAACTGGTTGTAAGTCAAGCACTTCCTGTGCTAACTAGGTCTTCATTCAAGAGTGTGCATTTAAGTAAAGAGTGTGCTTTTAAGGCCTGTCACCTGAGCCTTTCTTTAATTTTTGATTCATTTTTATTGGCTCATCAGCTGTTTGGTTTTAATGAAATGTTCTTTTCCATACCTGCTAGAGGTATAGGAGGCCAATTTTCCAGGCAGACTGGTCCTTCACTACTCTCACAATAGCAGAATTGTTCCCTCTGAACTTTTACAGTGTTTATTATTGTATGATATCAGTGAGCTTAATCAGTGCCAGAGAAATTACAATGTAATTTTTTGGTAATTAACTTGTGCACAGAGTATCTGGATTATTTGAAAATAAATTCTAGAAAAGTTTAAAGATTATATCAAGATCTTGCAGTTATGGGATTTCTTTCATGAAGAGGCTTGCCACACATCCACATTGGTTTGATGTGATGAAGATCTTATACATTTCCCAAACTTTTTTAGTTCTGTGTCTTAGAATGTTACGTTGGTGTAATTAACTTTTTCTTGATGTTAATGCTCTTCTAATTTTATTCATTTGTGTAATTTATCTACCACCTCAATCTTGACAGTCTCTCAATGGTTTACAAATATATTCAAATGTGAATAAAGTAAATTTACATTTTAATAAAATACTTGTACTTCTCAAGGACTTTAACCTGGGGATTTTGAGTCCAAGGTGGCTCAGGAGTTCATGGCCATTATGTCAATTATGAACTTGTACCAAGTAATTGAGGGCCTGATGCATAGCAGGGATTGCATGCTAGATTTGGTTTTTATTTTGTAACATGATCTGATGTTGGAGAGCATTGCCATCAATCTGTTGCTATGAACAGATCACTCTCTAATTGCCCTCTGGTTTGCTGGCGTCACCCCCTTCACAGGGAGGTGTTCAACCTGCCTCAGGCTACTAAAGGATCCTGTTCAGTTCCAATGGGACCTTGGGATTTTCTCTGAGAATCTGGTAGGCAGCTTACCTAATGACTAGGTAGGTGGTGAGGTAGGTGATGAGACTTTGGACTGGATTGCTCCTATGCGGCTTCTTTCTGTGTGCAGATCCAGAGGTGCACCTTACTTTTCTTTGTTTCTCAGGGAAATAAAGCACCAGAAGAAAAATGTTTAGAGCACTCTTGTAGAAGACAAAGAATGAATCTGTCTAAACACAGATAACAGCCCACATTTGGGCTTACAGTACTTTGTGATGATAAGGGCTGCAAAATGCTGAAACTTCTTCACCCTTTTTGCATCTGACAGTAACCACCTTGCAATCCTGGTTAGGAGAACCTATTGCCTGTTGGGAAGCAATGGGTCCTAGGAATATCTATAGGACCATATTCATGCTATTTGACCAGTTGTTCAGAGTTAGAAAATATAGTAGTAAGATTAATTATGCTTTATCCAGCATTCATTTCCAATGGATTGAATAAATTTCACACATTGAATTGCTATTCCTTTGCGTTTGTTACTAGTATAATTATATAACATAGATGTTTTAGTTATATAACAATCTTTGTGCTTGTTTTGGGAACTGCACTGGGCAAGTTCTGTTTTCCTGTAATAGGAAAAGCATTTTTCTGTTCTGTGCTACTTTTTCCCTCTTCCATGATCACCTTGTTTCTTTTACATGAACTACACGTTTAACACTTCTGTAGAAAATAACATTTCTTTATTATGAAGGTACTGCATTAGTGTTTGATGTATTACTATTATTTCTATTTATAGAGACCACCTTTTATGCCTCCTCCTATGCCACCCCCTCCTGGTATGATGTTTCCTCCAGGGATGCCACCAGTGTCTGCTCCTGGAACACCAACTATGCCACCTAATGAAGAGATATGGGTAGAAAACAAAACTCCAGATGGAAAGGTCAGCGTTATATCTGTTAACAATTACAATAGTAATTGTTATGTCAGCAAATGAAATGGAAAACATTTTTTTTGCATAGCCTAAACAATTCTAATCAATACATACTGTTGGAGTATTTTATATTCTGAATGTTAAGAGAACAGTCATAACTGAAAACTCTTTGTTGCTCAAAAATGTTGATTGGCACGGGTAATCAATTTTATTAAAATTTGCCAATTAGCACATTTAAATGTTTTAAATCACATTTTAAATTCTCATAAGAGAAAGAGAAGGTAAAAACAGATTTTTTATTTTATTTTTTATTATTAAATTTATTTGCCACCCATCTTGCCACAGGCCTACTCTTGGCGGCTTACAACAGTAGAACATAAAATTTTATATATATATAGAAGTGTATACACACACATACATACAGGTAAATATTATGCAAATATAACAATAGTAAAACAACACAAAAATAAATAATGAAAATACAGTAATATAATTTAAAAGGTGGGCAGGGAGGAAAAGACGGATCTGCTATTAATAACATCTTCCAGTGTGGTATTCCCCCATTGGATCACCAGACCAACCAGCAGAGCCTGGTCTTCAAGCTCTTTATGGAAGGACAAGAGGATGGAGACAGACCTCATGCTGGGGGGCATAATTTTAGCTTAAAACTAAATTAAATATTAAAGTGGGTAGATAGTGTAGGATGAATGGAAAATTATGTGGCATAACAAAGATGTAATTTTCTTCTAGGTTTATTATTATAATGCACGGACACGTGAGTCGGCATGGACTAAACCTGATGGAGTGAAAGTTATTCAACAGTCTGAATTAACCCCAATTTTAGCTGCTCAGGCTCAGGCGCAGGCCCAGGCTATAGGTGCTTCAACACCTACCACTAGTAGTCCTGCATCAGCAGTATCTCCATCTACATCATCAAGTAGCTTGTCTTCTAGTACATCTACCACTACAACAGCAACTTCGGTTTCACAAACAGTTTCCAGTGAGTAAAATTTGCAAAATGAAACAAAAGAGAGGGTTGGGGAAGCTTATGAATTTCGGAAATAATTTATTATGTAGTTTGTTGTATCAATTTAATTTTGTAGGTCTTTGTGACCCCCATGTATATGCCTTTGGTACACATTATCATATTGTTAATCAGTACTTAAGTGGAGCATTGTTTAGCATATCTGTATTGATGATTTGTGTTGTAAACAGTCTAGCCTTTTTGAGGGATACCTTTATAAATGAGTCAGGTTATTTAAGTTGTGCACCTGTCCTGTGTGCATATTGTTGCATCTTCATAGTGTCTATGGTCACTTGTATTCTATTCAAAATAATTTCATTGTTTTAACAGGAAAAAAACCTCTTTAAAAAAGGAAGGTGCAAATTTCTTCAAGGTTTTTCTCAACTTTGTTTACTTTTTTGATACAGATAACTAAAATCTGAGATAATAGAAGTAAAAAATTCTTCACATGCATTTGCTGGCTTAAACATGTAATTGATGAAATTCTGCCTCAAAGCAGAATTCTAGAACAATTTCCCTGTTTGCCTATTACAGCTAATGTCATTAGTAGAGAAATGTGTGACAGTAATCTCTAGGCTGGCACTGCGCTTTGAATCTGATCTTTAGAAACTACTGCAATATGTGAATGTAGCACTGATTTGCAACACCTTGTAAACACTGGGCATGCTCCTAAGAAAAGCCCAATTTGTACTTCTGTATGTTTTGAGGCACATTTTGAAACACCATACCTTCCAATTTCTTAACCGAATTGCTAATGCAATGTACACTTTTGCTCAAGAGAGGAAAAACCCTGCATGCTTACTTGCTTCAAAGGTCTTCATATTTCACAGAAATATTTGACTTCTATTGGCATTTCTTACTAATGGATCAGCTGGTGACAGTCCTAATCTGTTAAACTATATGTGTATATATATATATACAGTTGGAAAGTGTAAGAGCAATCACAACACTTAATAATATAAAGCACATCATTTTCTGTCCCAAAATAACCACAGCTATTTGTTTCCAAAGCACTGTTAGCTTACAAAATAGAGAACAACTAAAATTCTTTATTCTTCCATATGTTTAGTCCCTATGGCTCGTCAAATGTATTTCTTTCTTCTTTCTCTTCCTTTTCCTTCTCCTGAGTTTGATGACTCTGCAGCACTCCAAACTCATGGCAGTTCAAGGAAGAATGGTTTGAGCTTGTGAGAAGTGCTGAATTTTGTGGTATATTAACCATATTCAGCTTATATCATAAATGCCTGATTGATCTTGTATTATGAATATATGGCAGTGATTCATAAGAAATTTAACATATAAAGTTTCTAAATCTCTAGATGTCTAAGTATATGTATTAATGTGAAGTGGTTAAGTGTAGTTTTATGTCTTTGTACTTGTGTGTATATATACATATACTGTGCACATCTCTCTCCAGAGTTCATTCCTACTTGCCATCTGTGTAACAAGCGGTTAAACCAAGGGAGAGGAAAAAAATCATTTCATATACATATTTATTTAGTATACTCTTTTTCCATTTGTCTTTAAAGTATAAATACTTGGCAGTACAGACAATTTGTAGAAAGTGGCATTTCTTATGCAACAGTCGTTTATATTTGTGACTCTGGAAGCAATGAGAATGTTATTAGGCTCTTCTATAAACTGTTGATTTACTTTTTTAAAATGACAAAAATGCATATGATCTGCTAAAAAATGAAATACTTCCAGTTTGGGGAGGCATTGAATTTCTGAATTACAAAATGTGTGTTTCCCCTTTTACTCTTTTTAGAATCATATAAAAATAAGTACCGGTATGTATTGAGTAAATAACTCGTAAATTAATCCAAGTTGCTGCTTCTCCTGATTTCATTCAATATGATCTATTTTAGTTTCTTAAATGCAATACAGTATCAAAATATATCAACCTATCAAATGTAGCATTAATTTTTAGTGCCAGCTGGAGGTGCTATAGGATTCTAAAACTTGTAATGTTTCAATTCAAGCTTGAAAGATTAGACATACTCCTGTAGTGCTTTCCTTTTGGTTTGAAAGTTTTGATTTGTATTTCATAATTTCAAATAGTCTAAGCAATAAGGTAATTATCATCTTGGTATATATTTATATTATTACATCCATTTTTTAAGTGACTAGATGTTTGTTTTACTTAAGTAAATCAACATAAAAATACGTACAAACGGAAATATTGTGGCATTGCTGTGAAGGTTTGTTATGTTAATTATATAGAAAATGAGGTGAAATATTACTGTTATTTGAAAAAAAAGTTACATTCAGAGGTATAGCTCACTTTTGCTCTTGAGATTGAGTATGGATATAAGATATCTGTTTAGAGTTATCCAGAATACTTATTTATTCCTTGAAGCAGAAATACCTTTGAAAGAATAGAGCAACTTAAGGATGTTAGTTCTAACTTTTAAACCTGTTATGCAAGTTTTACTATAATGAAAATATACCCAGCTTTGCAAGGAAGTCTTGGTGAACCCTGTAAAATATACAGTTTGTATTACGTGATCCAGGGTTTCAGATGTTTGTTTTCTTTATCAGCACCTACAACACAAGACCAGACCCCCAGCTCAGCTGTTTCAGTTGCCACTCCTTCAGTCAGTGTTTCAACCTCTGCTCCTTCTGCTACATCTGTGCAGACTGTACCCCAGCCAGTCCCACAGACGCTGCCTCCTGCAGTTCCTCATGCAGTTCCTCAGCCAACAGCAGCAATACCTGCTTTTCCACCAGTAATGGTACCTCCATTTCGTGTTCCCCTTCCTGGCATGCCTATTCCACTTCCAGGTAAATTGGGAAACAATGACTGTCTTATTAGCCACATGTCCGTGTTGTCAATTTGTTTGCACTCATGTGTCCACTGTGTATGCAATTTGCCTGAATCCTCTTCATTTAAAATTTATTGTTAAAATTTGGAATTTTTAGCTAGACTAATTAAAATACCCTCTCCCAGCTCTCAATATCTATTTTTATTAGAATGAAGCCACTTTTTTTTTTTGCTTGAGCAGAATACACCTTGTGTTTTAAAATGTATTTATTTCAACTAATATTTGGAAGAAATTCACCTTGTCTGTGATACTTAAGTTGCAAACCTTTAGAACTTAGTTTTTGAATAAGTGGTCTTAAATTTGATAAATAATGCTTTCAGGTAGCCAAGCATAGGATTGTGACATAAGAATGAAAATAAATGTTGTTATGGATAGAAGAAAATGTTGATGTTAAACAAAACTGTGTATTCAGAGTTTTAAACAACTAATCACCTATAAAAGTTCATTAAATTGTCAGAAATGAGTTTAAACTATACTTGGTAATAGCAGTATTTATTATTTAGAGCAGGGGTCCCCAACCCCGGTCTGTGGACCGGTACTGGGCTGTGGCATGCCAACAACCGGTCCGCACAAACAAGCAAAGCCCCATCTGCAGGATGCAGGCAGCACACAAAACTGCGCCCCCTTTCTCCACCGAACCGGTCTCTGGTGCCCAAAAGGTTGGGGACCTCTGATTTAGAGAACAGAAGAAGCTTTGAGCTCATATATTATCTGATCATAACTTTCAATAGCCCCAGTCATCATGATGAATAATGAAGGATGCTGAGAATCGTAATTCAGCATTATGTATTAATTTAGGCCCTTTATGTATACACACATATGATAAATATTAAGTTGATAAATTATATAATTTTAAAATACTTTTAAGCATTAAGAGTTATTTTGCTTACTGGTAATTATCAGGCGAAATGTATGATTAAAAACAAGGACCACAATATATGACAGCATGTGTGGTTGGCTCCTATTCTATCCTTTTTACTCCTTTGTAAAGCTGATTTGGCCAAGAAAGTTCACAATTATGGACAGATATTTAGATATATACACACTATCTATACTGAAGTCTCTATTAGATTATTAGCATTTTCAATTACATATTGGCCATTTAATATTTTCGCAATACTTTATTGCAAATATCAAAATGATTTATGATCAGTTAAAATACAAAATATAAACAGATTAAAATAGTATAAAATAGCTCATTCACTTAAAAACTGAGAGAATAAGGAAATTAAAAGCCATTTATATAAGGTTTAGGAAAGAGATAGAGACTTTAATTCTGCATCTCAAATTATAGCCATAAGTTCCTCATGAATTTCAGGGAAGAAAGTAGAACATAATGTTATCTTAAATTTCACTTGATCAGTCCATATTTCCATTTTAACTGATACAGCATATACTTTGTATTCTCAAAATGAAATCAAGTGTCAGGTAGCTTGCTTAAAAGGAGATGTGCAAGTGATAGCCAAGTTAATTGATTAAATCTTTTCTTAATAAACATTATGTTTCTTTACTCAAATCCTTGTTTCTTCACTCCTTTCTTTGCTTGAATATGGATACAAGCTAGAAAGCTATTGTTGATTAAGTGCATGCAAGCTACTAGCTATGGTTTTTGCATTTTTACAAGCCAAGATTTAAAAGTCCAATTATACATTCATATCCCGGCTCTTTTGGAAACTATCAGATGTAGTTTCCTTGTTTGAATCTAATGCAAAGACATTGGCTTGCTTACTCTTTCTTGGCTTGGTTACTCTTCCCAAGTAGTAACCCAATCATAGAAATATATTTGAAAATGGATTTAATTACAGATTTGGCTCTTTTATGAAAATGGTCGCTAATGTTGCAACCATTCTCAGTTGCCTGGAAGCACTTTTTAGAATAGATATATATACAATGCCAGTTTCATACTTTGACATTATCGATGTCATGGTAAGACATAAGATCACATTTCAGAAACGCTGGTTGTTTGTAGGTCTTTGCTTCTTGCCAAAATGTTTGAATTTGTAGTGGAAACCTGGCCTCTTTATAACATACAAAGTGATACTCTAGTAGCTATTTTGTAAAGTAGTATTCTCTAAAATATCAGCATAAATGATAATTTGTTTTATCAATCCATTTTATTATGTATATTAATATTATTTAGATTTATTTTCTGCCTTTCCTCCAGGAGTTCAAGATAGTTTACAGAGAAATCCCATTTTATTTTATCCTTAAGCTCGAAATGTTTCCAGAATATTCAGAATAGCAGTTTTGTAGCTGAAGCAGGATAGTTTTCAATTTCGTCAGTTAAAATAATTTAAAATAAAAAAGTTTTTGCACAGCTGTTCATGCCACCATGGTACATTTTTTTCAATCTCTGTGTTACTTTGAACTCCTGTCAGGTTGGAATTCTATTTCACTGAGGGGAAAAATACAGGGTTGGAGCATTTTAGATATTGAATTTTTTTTTTACATTTTGCTAATAAATAAGATGAGCAATAAAGCAAAGTCCCAGTTTAGACTTTTTGTAATCCTAAAAGCTTCTTTGCTATCACAAGAACTGGAATTTTTATTTTTTAATTACATAATTAAGGAAATCAAACTGGCTCTCTCTTGTGTAATTACAACAGCGCAGATTTGAAAAACCAGTGTAGCACAGTTTACACTAGTATTTATAAATGTAATTGCTCTTTATTTGAACATTTCTTGTAAAAGGTAGCTATAGATTTATATGTCAAAGTTGACAAAATTACTGCTTTTTTTCAGAAATCTTGTATGGATTCTTCCATACATATTTTTTAATAATAACTTTAAGCACAGTTGTGTATGTGGGTGTAATTTCCTCTAAATGAAAAGAGGCTTGTTCTTAATAAAAGTATATAGGAATGCCTTATTTTCATAGTTGTTCAAACAACTTAGCATACAATCAAAACCTTTACAGTTTTGCTTTATACAGAAATAAAGGCTCTGCATCTTATTAGAAAAAATATCCCAAATGTGTTTTTTCAAAAGATAACTGGACTTTCTGTGTTTTTCCTTGAAGACATTTCGTTTCTCATCCAAGAAGCTTCTTCACTTCTTCAATGAACTGAAGAAGCTTTTTGGATAAGAAATGTAATGTCTTCAAGGAAAAACAAAGTCCTGTTGCCTTTTGAAAAAGCACCTTAGGGACAACCATGACCTGAATTACTGAGAATCTCCATAGACAGTTAGAAAAAATAGTTAGCAGGGTTCTGGATCAATTCAATTCAATGATACTTCAACATTTTTGTGTTGGACATTTGTGGAGAAGCATTTAGTTTTATTTTTTGTGTATGTGCTTGAACTGAAAATTAATTTCATATTTGGTTACTAAATAATAGTGAAAATATTAAAAAAAAGATTCAGAAAGTCCCAAATTTTTCATATTAAGTGTTAAGATATTGTATATATTATATACAATAATAAAATACCTCTGTTGCAGTTATCTTCTTTAAATAATCTCTTGTGTGGAAAATCATTCTGCATATTATTTCCTCCCTTCTCTGCTCATTATTAGATGCCTAATGTTATGTAATCTTACAATTAGTTTTTGAAATATAAAACACTTACCAATTTTGTTCCTTTCAACAAATATGCTTAATCAGATCTTTTCAAAGTTATCTTTACTGTACAGTAATTAGCAAAAGCTCCCATGTTTTAGGGAGCTAATTTGAAATTTAGATGAGAATTTTGAGGTGAAAAAAATTATGAGACAGAGGTAATGTAGGCTGCTAATGAGCCATCAACTCAGCTTTTCTATTTCTTTATTTGCCCTGTTTATCTTATCACTTTTTATCTCAGTTTACTTCCTTGCCTTCAATCTGGTCTTTCCCCCCCCTTCCAAACTGATACTTCTTGACCTTCTAATTACATTTTGACTTTTCACCACCAGCTTTCTGTTCTTGTTAAATATAAAGCAGTCCAATAAGCACTATTGAGCCCTATTGAGCACAGTGGGACTTATTTCAAAGTAAACACACAGATAATTGATTTATATAAGCTGTTCTTACCTAAGTACTTGATAAAATTATGTAAATAGAGCAGAATAAGTATGATTTATTCTCATAGCATTGCTTTGTAAGGGGGTGAAGAAGCGTGTCTTCATTGAATTTAAACCCCTGGGTCATTGTTAGTTTTGTTTTGTTTTTTTAGAAAGGACTGGAGTCTTCCAAGTCCTCTTACTCATTATAACGCAAGATTATTGTAAAACCAGTACTTTTCTGGAATGACTTTAATAAAATACTATCACAAAACTGACTTTAAATCTTACTACTTATTTCTTGTTGCCATCGGAAAAAATGGCATGCTAAATTTCTAGCAGGAAATTGATACTCTCAGATTCCCAGTGGTAGCTGACATACAGTGGCAGCTTTCCAACATGCTTGCTTATCCATTTTACAGGTGTAGCAATGATGCAAATAGTCAGCTGCCCGTATGTAAAGACAGTCGCTACCACCAAGACCGGTAATTTTTTAAAAACATCTTAGTCTGTTTTGTCTGTAAGTTGGCATGGTAGTGAATGTTGTTGTTTTACCTTTTATTTGCTTTTTCCCAAGTAACTGGATTTTTATCTTTATTTTCAAAATATACTTGTAAGTACAGATTTCACATGTAGCCAGCAAGAAACTCTCCCAATTAACTGAAATTATTAGTTTAATTATTGTAGTATGGATTTTCTGCAAGTTAAAATTACTCATGTGAATCTCTTCCATGTCCATGTTTTGTTTTTGTTTTTCTTTATGGGGATACAGTGCTTGGTTTTCCCTCTCCTGCCATTTGTACAGTGACCAGATCTTGTTTGCATGTTAGTGTGTTTGTGTTTGTGTATATATATGTCTGATTTTAAATCAATATTATGAAGGTTGTTCTACATACCTATATTTCATTAAAAATAAATAGCATTGTCACTGAAAACTACATTTATGTGGCACTAAGCCTGTTATTTTTGTTAACATGAAAATAATACTTTACACTGATGTACTTAAAAGAAAAATTCTTAATTGGCAACACAGTTATAAAGAAACCTTAATATTATACATTGAATTAAACTATCACTATTTAACCCAGCAGCTACCTAAAATTGTATTAAGCATTCCAAAACTGTTCTAAGAAAAGTTTAAGTCTAGAAATAAAACACTGTAAAGTTAATCTTCAAAAGAAATATTTTTCCTATTAAAAATTGCTATAAAGAGGCAGTCTGTTGGAACATTTCCAGTATTCAGGCTGCCAAGACATAGGAAAATACTGATTCCTATAAATGGTTGCTGCCATTGATAGGAAATGGAACTCATAAGTGTCTCTTCTTTTTTGTAGTGCTTTCATATATAAAACTTGGTAGATCACATACTTTAACTAGAAAGAAAAAGCACTAAAAGTGATTATTTACTGATATTCACTATGCAGTGGTTGGCTTTTTTAATTTTACTACTCTTAGTTATGTTGAAATTGCTGCTTTTCAAGAACAGTAAATTATTTTTACTTACGCTAAGAACTAACGTAAACATTAGAAAACCTTTTAAACATGAATGATACAACTTCACATGGTATGTCGAATGCTGACTACAGTTTGTGTTAGAAGTAGGAATGATAGTGATTAGAATTTGTGCTGGAAGCACACTTTACTGTTTAGAAGAAATATATGAACTACTATTAATAACGACTCGGTTTTCAGTTGCTTTATATATTGATTTTAGGTTGGTGGTTTTAATTCATAGAGTTACTTTTCATCAGTGTTTATCTTTTTATTGCTCCTTATGTAGGTGTCTTGCCAGGAATGGCTCCTCCTATTGTACCTATGATCCATCCTCAGGTTGCTATTGCCGCTTCACCTGCTGCATTGGCTGGAGCAACAGCAGTCTCTGAATGGACAGAGTACAAAACAGCCGACGGGAAGACATACTACTATAATAATAGGACCTTAGAATCAACATGGGAGAAGCCTCATGAACTGAAAGAGAAAGGTACAATATTTAGTTTTGTTTGGATATATATTGTAAGTTAGTTCAGAAAATTAAGACAAATTGCAGTGAACCCTCAGTTTAATGGACTCTGAGATGGATATCTGATGTTGTTTGTCCATCGATTTCGATGAAGACAAACAACATCAGATATCTACAATGGATATCTACTAAAACTATGTGTACAATAAGTGATTTCAAGACCAAAAATACACTTGTAAAAAGAAAACCTTATCGATAACCTTCTGGGAAGAGATGGGGGCAGGGGAGTTTACTGGTTTACAGTTACAATGATATTGGATGTGTGAGAGGTTTGAAGAAAATGTCTAATGTGTCTTGGAAGACTGCCTTCTTTGTTGAAGCACTCGGTTTTTTAACAATTACATTCTGTTCACAAAATTGACAAAGCTATTCCCCACTAAATTTTCTAATTTTCAGTTGATTCACTCCATGTACATGAAATTTCTTGAACATAATATTTGAGCAATTCTTCATTGCAGGCAGTTTCCTGTACTACATCATTCATTTTCTTGGCCTAATTTCAGATTTTTTTTTACTAGCATTTATCCCTCTATTCCTTGAAATTCAGTTTTTGTCTCATAAATCCAAAATCTACTGATTCAAAGTGGATAAAATCAACATATAGTATAGTTGACTAATGTATTTGTACCTTTCTGCAAGAATTCACATAAGACATTGCCAAAAATATTGGTGCCACTCACTATTTCTCAAAGCATCTCAATTTGCCATGAAAAAAAAATTGTATCTGACACAAGTAAATGACACCTATTATTTATTCTGCAGTCCATAGAGCAGACTTTGTTTTTAATGTATGACAGAGCTAGAAAACTTACGGTAGTATGTCTTATTGGGTAGTATAATGATTGCAGTAACTGAATGATTTGCGAAGGAGGAATTGAACGAAACATTAACATGCAGCGGGAAAGAGACATCTCAATTGAAGAGTCAATAAAGATTTTGGCCAATAATAAGTAGAAGTGTTTACCTAATTTGATGTTTTAATACATTGCAATGCTAATAAAAGAGCTTTTTTTCAGAATGTTCTGGGTGATTTTGTTAATGCATTTGTTTTACCAATTAGAACAAGTAAATTAACTTTTTAATTAACTTTGTGTTTGTGTATTCTTTCCTTGATTTTCCCAAGAAATGTTTTGCTGTACTAATACTTCTTTGAGTGCTATTTGATGTATGTGCTTATTTTTCATCAGTAAATTTTCCTTATAGAACTGTATAGTAAATGTGTATGTATACATTCCTAATAGACTTACTTTGGTCATTCCTATGTATATAATTGTTCATATTTGAATATTATTTTTATGTAAGTTTGATATTTACAGTCATTGCAAATAGCCCATTATTTAGAATCATTACCTTTGCAATTTGAAAATGAATGAGTTGGCTGAAAGGATTAAATTTGGTCCTGGAAATAGTAACCTGTCTTTCCTGTGATTATCTTGAGTTCTGTATTGATATTGTGCATGTAAACTTGTAGCCAACTCCATTCATTAACTTACCTTTTAAAAATAATTCTGCAAAAAATTAACTTTTTTCATGATGTTAATTTGGAGTCAATCCATTGGTAGTAATGATTTTTTTTCAAGGATTGCTGTACTATATACAAATGACAATTTGCCTCTGGTAAATACTGAGTTTCTAATTTGCTTTGGACATTTTTAATTATTTTGTATGGCTGCTATTTAGGATTTTCTCCTGTTTCCCAACATTTTCTTGGTCTTATATATTCTTCTTCATTTTAAAAAAAATAATTATGTCTTATGATTTTGCTATTTTTTCTTTGGTGCTAGCTAGCTAGCTATCTAATATTCTTTTGTCTCTGAGTATTTGAGAACAGTAGATCTGTAATGATTTTCTGGGTTCTATTTCTTCTGTGCTTTGCTGTAAGGAAACTTAAAATCTTATAACTCTTCATTCAGTAAAAGAATCTGTTTTTAGAAGCAAATTTTAAAAAGCTAAGATACTAAGTATTTAACAGGCTAGCAAAACTGTCAGAAAGTAAGAACCAGTTGCATTCTATGTAGATTGAAAATGACAAAGCCAAACTACACTAGGCCATAAAAAAGACTACAGGAAAAAAAAACCCAATCATTACAATATATAACAGCATTCAGAACTGAAAATTGAGATTCTACATTATAGCTTCCTGCAATGTAACTTCTGTCCTAAACAATTCTTGCTCATTGAAAGTATGGTCTTCATTACCTTTAACTTGGGGGATGGGAGG
Organism: Protobothrops mucrosquamatus; assembly: GCF_001527695.2. Lineage (NCBI taxonomy): Eukaryota > Metazoa > Chordata > Lepidosauria > Squamata > Viperidae > Protobothrops > Protobothrops mucrosquamatus. The sequence continues at coordinate 221,098 of NW_015386235.1, forward strand.
GTTTTACAAAAGCTGATTTTGATTATTTTGCTCAGGAAATGAATTTGAATGTACATTAGTGAAAAGTAAAGGATGTCCAGCAGGTGGAAAGTAAATAAATTATACCTTTTTCTTAGAAAAAGTGGAAGAAAAGATGAAAGATAGCATTAAAGAACCTGTTGAAGATCCTTTGCCTATGGAAACAGAAGAGGAAGAACCCAAAATTGAACCCATCAAGGAACTTATAAAGGAGGTAAAAGCACGGATATACCTAAAGTCTAATTAGATATTTGTTTATTCTTTTAATAACAAAGTGAAATCAAGAGGAAGATAAAATAATACCATCTTGAAATAACTTATTGAACTTATTTGCCATTTTCTTTAGATAGTTTCTAATGCGAACTGTATAGTTTTTATATTTTATCTTGTTTAGAAGTATTGTTCAATATTACAGATTATATGAAGAAACAAAGAACAGCGTTAGGATTTGTTCCAAAATATTGCAATTACAGATATTGGGAATATATTTTAAAATACAAATTCAGTACTTTATATATTGAAAACTTGCCAATTATATTTTGAAATGTATAAATAAAGTGAATATTGGAAATACAGAATTTAAATTTTATGAGATTTAAGTCCCAAAGGTGGTTTTTCAAGAGGCAACTGGATTTCCTTGCTTTTCTTTCTTTGAAAACCTTTTGCTTCTCATGCAAGAAGCCTCTTCAGCTCTGACTGGATGGTGGAGAAAGGAAGGATTTATATTCCTTGAAGTCAGCTGTCTGCAGGGAATATAAATCCTTCTATACTCAGTCAGAGCTGAAGAAGCTTCTTGGATGAGAAGCAAAATGTCTTCAAAGAAAACAGGAAAATCCAGTTGCCTCTTGAAAAAGCATCTTGGGAACAACCATGACCTGGATGACTGAGAATCTCCATAGACATATGAGATTTAAGTCTTTGGTAGGTTTATTGCTGAGGTTTTAATAAACAGTGGGTTGATTTAAGTGGGTTCTTAAAAGGTAGTTTTAAGAAACCTTAAGTGGAATTTAGAAATTCCTGCGGATCATGTGAGAAGAGAAGTCAGCCTTTACTGATTTTCCTCATCACTTCTCATCATTGGGTGCTTTCTGAAATATTCTTCAAAACTTTTCACCAGAAGAGTGGTGAATTAATGATGATTGCTCCTGTATCTGTAGAAACATGGGCACTGGATTGGAAACCTTCCAGATGTAGGGGAAATTGTATCATTCATGGAAAGAAGGCTTAGCTACAATTCACTGTTTTCTAAAAATGTGCTTAATTTTTATTCAGTCTCAGTATGAATTAACTAATCTAATTTAGAAAATGGTTGCAATGTTTGTGAAAATATTTTTGTTATTGCACACATATCAGATCCAATCTTTTTTATTTGTGTCTATTTACACTAAATCTTACACGTTATGCTACATTTATGTAGTTATTAGTATGGGACTATGAACTGAATTCTATGCAAGGTATGGAGTTTGTATAGACACAAATGTATATGATAATGATAATGTTAAATGTTAGGACTTTAGGGGTCTCTTCCTAAAACAACAAACTGATACCTTCTGTGTGAGTGGCAGTACTGAGTGCTACTTGCACCTTGAAACTACCATCTTAATTTCTTGTTTCATTGCAATCCCATCTTTCTCCAGTAGAAAAAGTTAATATATAATGAAGATGCAGCCCTTAATACAATGTCCTTTGGTAGAGATAAAGGGAAGCTTTTAGTTTCACAGATTACATATTGAGGCTGGTGGGAGAAAATGTTTCCCATCTCTATAGTAAGAAAACAGTTATTGTTCTTTCTATTCAATCTTAATATTCCTTACCAGGAGCCCAAAGAAGAAGAAATGACTGAAGAAGAAAAAGCTGCTCAAAAAGCAAAACCTGTTGCTACTACACCTATACCTGGGACTCCCTGGTATGTAGCCTTTGTTCTCAAATCAATAGATTGATGGTGTGGAGAAGGCAGTGACCAACCACTTTTATTTTGTTGGAAAGGAAATGGTCAAGTGCACAAAGTTTCCAGGAGTTGAACTCAACTTCAAGGAGATTTTACTTATTATTAGAAAAACTTACTTAAGATTATTCTACATAGCCTATAAAAGTGAAAAGCATTTTCTTGCTTGTTAACTTTAATATAAAATTAAATATTATTTGAATCCTGCAGTAATTATATAATATATTCTATGTATTTTTTTTCCTAGGTGTGTGGTGTGGACAGGTGATGAACGGGTTTTCTTTTATAACCCTACCACTAGACTATCAATGTGGGATCGACCAGATGATTTAATAGGAAGAGCAGATGTGGATAAAATTATTCAGGAACCTCCCCATAAAAAAGGAATGGATGAAGGAAAGAAACTAAGTAAGGCTCACTTATTTGCTCAATTTTAAGTACTAATAGGTTACTTTTTTAAAATTGAATTTGATATGAAGGGATATAATATATAAACACGACTAGAAATAGTTGTGATTGGTCTGCAGTTTTGGGAACTAAATAAGATTGTTTGTTTAGTACCTGTAAACTAGATCTGTGTCCTTTCTGGCTCCTTCAGGTAGCCAGACGTGGTATGAGCAGCTTGATTCAGGAAATTGCTAAAGCTTCTCCAAAGGAAAGAGTAACACATATATTTAAATAGTTTGTATTAAACATCAACCGTTCTACTCAGTATTCTTTGCTCAATCTTCAGTTATCCATTTTTGGGGAAGTCTGTTTAGAAACAAGTGATTCATCTACAAAGGCTCCTAAAATTAACAGATTATTGGAAGCTGTCAGCTCAAGCAGCAGCTATATCGGGTTTGTTTGCCCAGATTTTGATGGTGAACTGGTTACTAACCTAAGTAATTTTCGAGTTGATCCCATATTTGTTCTATTGTTAACACTACATGGAATAGAGTGGACAATTATCTACATGAGATAATTCAGCAATTACAATTGGTTTAAAGTACTGGTGGATAAAACCCCCTTCATTGCAGAATAACACTAATTTTGAAGTTGCTATACTGGTTATACATTGCCCAGAGTCTTTAGCTTGGGAGAAATCACAAATATAGCAAATGCAGAGCCAAATCATCCACATTTGATAAAATGTATAACTACTGAGAATGCCTTTTCCCAAATTTTCACACGAGGCATTTAAGATGACAGAAAGAGCATCTTCTTCAGAAGATTTCAACATCTGAGTAGGTTCATACAGGAGAAGATGACTGGAAATCATAATCTACCAAAGAAATTATAGTCTGGCTATTGTATTTGTAAGACCCTTCTAAAATGTCTTCAAAATCAGCCTACGCAGATTATTGTATTAGGAGCAGACCTAGTTAGCACTGGGTGACTAAAAGAGGTCTGGGCCAGTCCAAAAAAGTGGTACTTATATTTAGAAGTAAAACCAAAAGTACTTCTAAAGGATAAACCCAATTTTTCCGTGAATGCTGCATAAGGCTGCAGAGTTCTCATTAGGAAGTATAGCTAGTCATTTCATTGCAGGGGAGTATGGTGTGGCCACCATTTTCCAAGTTGCCATAGTTCAGTGGGGCTGCTTGGAAAATGGAGGCCTTCCGGAAAGCCCAGCAATTAAGCAGCTTGCCTAACCCAATCTCTGGAGATCTTCGAAAAGTAAGGGAGAAGGAGAGTATGGGTCCTGGTGGGGTGGAAAACAGGCCCAAGGCCCATGGGGACCTAGTGGGAGAGATTCAGACATACAAGCAAATGACCACACGGGCGCTGCAGCAGTAGCTTCAGGACCAGGTTGTAAGTAGTTTTTGGCAGATCTGCTATAACTTCAAACGGCCACTAAGCAACTGGTTGTAAGGTGAGGATTAATTAATTAATTAATTAATTAATTAATTCTTTATTTCCTGAAATTCATGCCTTCTACAGTATTTTCATTGAGTTCTTTGGTGGTATCCTGTAAAATAGTTCTGTATCGTTCAAGTGATAATTCTGTTCAAAGATAGTATCAATTAATCCTTTCATCAATTTGAATCTTTCTTGGAAAGAATAATAGCTTCTGGAAGTTATGCTACATACTTTTTAAAAAATGTATGTGGATTTTTAAACTTGAACAAGCTGTATGTTGTTGAAGAAATATATTGAATTTTAAGATACTGCCAGTGTAGAATAGTATTCTGTCTTTTAATTATAATATGTGATATATTTAATTTATAACATGGGATTTAATTATAATATGGGATATATGGACAGACAGTTTGATCAAATAATTAAGACATCGGGCTAGATATCAGGAAACTTAGTTCTGGTTCCATTTTAGGCATGAAAGCTAGTTGGGTGACTGGGCTAGTCACTGTCTCTCAGCCCACAACATCAGGCTCAGGTGACAAGTTGGTCTGTCAATTTCTATCGCACCCAATGGATCAACACCTAGTTGATCTTTAAAAAAAGCAAATCAGCACTTGTGGGAAAATGGTAGGAAGAAAGTGTTCTTTAAACTTTTTATGTAGACATTAATCAGGCATAACTAATACATTTGAATGATGGTCTACGGAGTAAAAATAGGTATTTCTTTTTCAGTGAAAGATGAGCATGAAATGTTAGAAGAAGCCAATGATGATGAGCCTATTAAAGCAAAGAAGCGGAAGTAAGTTTCTATGTGAAAGGAAGAATGCACATGATCAACCATAAAGCTAAGTTAACTGTTTCTTATTTCTGAACTCAGAATGAAGAGATAGTTGTCTGAGTATAGAGGACAGATAATTGAATTGTAATATTGGTTCAAAATGAGTTTTGATGAAATTCGTGTCATACAACTTTGATAAATAAATGAATAGAATCCTACTATATGTTTTTGTTTTATAGGAAAGAAGATAACAAAGACATGGATTCGGAAAAAGAGGCTGCCATGGAGGCAGAAATTAAAGCTGCTCGAGAAAGAGCCATTGTCCCTCTTGAGGCTCGAATGAAACAGTTCAAAGACATGCTTCTGGAAAGAGGGGTCAGAAACAATTCTCATATTAAATTTATGTGAATTTTTCAAAGTATTTCATTGTTTATGCAATCACTGAGGACCATTTCCTAAACTGATGAGATACATAAATTGTCATATGCTCTAATATAAACTAGTCAAAAAGCTTGGTGTTCAATCTTTCTTCTTTATTGTTGAGAAAACAATTGTTCTACAGTTAGAGAATACTAAAAGAAACATAATCTGGATTCTTTTCAGTCAGGATTTAGACCTGAGTGTGAAATCAAACCACATTAGTCACTCTTTTTTATGACTTTTAATGGGATTAGAAAGGAGAAAGTGTGACTATCCTGGTCTTGTTATATTGATTGATTGATTATAATTATGCTAATTTGAATTTTGTTTTAATCTTATCCTAGTTCTTTTGGACCTCTCAGCAGCTTTTGATACTGTGGACCACGGTATCATGCTGCGGCGCCTGGTGGAGTTGGGAGTGGGAGGCACCGTTATGCGGTGGTTCTCCTCCTTCCTCACCGACCGCACGCAGTCTGTATTGGCAGGGGGACAGAGGTCGACCCCAAGGCCCCTAACTTGTGGGGTGCCACAAGGGTC
>NW_015386235.1:227160-254030 GCF_001527695.2 Protobothrops mucrosquamatus
TGGCCTAAGGGGTATTTTAAATTTGGTTTTTAAATAACTTTTAAAAAAGGAAGAAAAGGCCCATATTAATATTTCTTTTTAACTACATTTTAAATTTTGTATATTGTATTGATTGTTTTGTTTTAAACTGGCTGTAAGCCGCCCTGAGTCCACCAGGAGAAGGGCGGGGTATAAATGTAATAAATAATAATAATAAAAATAATAATAATTATATTAATATTGCTGTACTGAGGTAATTATTTAATGTCTTATTCATATCTATCCCTACCATTGTTGTCAAAACATTTAGTACTGCTTGATTAATGAATAGTGTTTGCAGTTAGGGAATAAATAAAATTTTCATTTTTTAAAGATTTACATGCACTTTTGATTAAGCAACTGAGCATATTTGTAAGGAAACTTCTGGTTTTGGTGCACTTTCTGTGAAATGTCAGAATATAATTTATTAAGCATTTCAGAATCTTCCCTTTTACATGCTACAGAGTTGATTATATGCATAGTACTTCAATTTATGGGGAGAAAGTGGAATTTCTGATCATTCTGCAGAGACCTAAGAAAGCAAAGAAAGTAAGAACAGAACTTCAAGGCTTTCTTTTGATATAGCAGTTTTTAAATGTCACACAGTAGTGGTCATTTTAATGAGTAATTAGATATGTGTTAGTTCTTTGTAATTATGTAGAAGTTTTCAGAGCCAATTAGTGTGGAAATTTGCCCTGCTGACTTCCTGCAGTTCATCATCTATTAGTGATGAAACTGCTGTAAAGATTTTGGTTATAGCTTCTTTCTAATAGAAGCCCTGTAGATTTCAAGCAAAATTGCACAATTTGTATCTATTTGCCTGACTTTAATTGCCTGCAAAATCATTACTTTCCCCACTTTATTTCTTAAAGGTTTCTGCTTTCTCTACATGGGAAAAAGAGCTACACAAAATTGTTTTTGATCCCCGGTACCTCCTTCTTAACCCCAAGGAAAGGAAACAGGTAAAAGAAAAGGTCTTTTAAATAAATTATGTATTATATTCATATAATAAAGTACAAAAACAGTGTTTTTAAAGGTTGAAATGTTTGAGAACTTTTCAGGCTCTTTACAGTTTTTTTATTCTTCTTCAATTGGATTTCTTTCGTTAATATCTGGAAGGTTTTAAATGACCGAAATTTAAATTATGTAGAGGAAGGAATAAAATCTATAAAGTAAAACAGTATTTTCTATTGAGAAATAGAAGCTTCATTCTTAAGCAAATTATATATGTACTGCTTTGAATAGTTACAAACAAGAAAGAAATAAATCACAACACCAAACAAAAAAGATGACGAGTTACTGTAGTTAGAGGCAGAACTTTCCACAGGAGGAAAGTTATAAACTTTTGCATCTAACTACAGTAATTCGGCATCTTTTTTGTTTGGTGTTGTGATTTATTTCTATAGGTATCAGTTTGGTACAATTTATCTGAAATAAATTATTTCTTGTTTGTAACTATTGAAAGCAGTACACGCACATGCACACACGCGCACACACATATACACTTTAAAAGTTATTAGAGGTACCTTGGATTCAAGATGGTTTCATACCATCTTTTGTGCCAAATCATCTGTTCTATCTTAGATGTAATTTCATCTTACCCAAACTATTCATTACTATAATAATAATAACAATAATATCTCTTAGGGCTGTGCAAAGCTAGAAAAATAGATGCTTCACAAGTGCATTAACCCAAAAGGAGCATCTCTCAAAGTATCAAAGCTGTGCCCTTCGCAGAAAGCAAACAACTGTTTTGAAGGTTCTTCATATGAATGTGCATCAAGAGCATATTCTTTTCACTGTCAGGTCCAGTGGGGTGTTGTCTTTGCAGAAATAACTATAGACAGTATTTGAAGCAGTTGTGCAAGCTTGCTAAGGATGCCTGGTATTTGTTTTGAATAAATGTATTCAATTACCATTATTTATTGCATTACAGAAGAAATGGCTTCTGTCCAATTTTTAGATTGTCTGCTTCCATGTTGGTCTCCAGTGCTGCATGGGTCAGCCCCGTGATCTCTCTTTAACATTTGCAGATAGTAGAAAAGGAAGGAACATTTGCTTCTAAGCGCACCCATCTAACTTTGGGATCTGTTGCCTTTGGAAAATTTCCTTAACACTTAAACTTACATGCATTCTTCTTATTGAAAGCAAACATCTATTCACATTTCTAGCTGTTTAAGTCTGTTTCTTTCTGTTACTATAATTTCTAGCACTAAAGAATACAGTAAAACTGAGTCGGTGTAAAAGTTGCTATTGAAAGATACTCATTTCAATGAGTTTGAGATTCACTGCACTGTCCCTTTATATTCTTTGGTATATTGTCACATCATCACAAGTAAATAATCCTAATCTTTGCTTTTTTTTTTCTTGCAACAATGCTCCAAATTATATTTGCTATTTATTCAGGTATTTGATCAGTATGTAAAAACCAGGGCAGAAGAAGAACGCAAAGAAAAGAAAAATAAAATAATGCAGGCCAAAGAAGATTTCAAGAAAATGATGGAAGAAGCAAAGATTAATCCTAGGTAAGTGCCCCCCCCCTCTCTCCCTCCCTCCCTCCCTCCCTCCCTTTTATCAGCTATCCAGTTTTAATTGTAACCTGAACTCTTAATACATGTTGACTATTTCAGAAAATGGAGGAATCCAGACTATTTTATGAGGATAAATTTACTAACTCTAGTAAACCCATATGTTTAATACTATAATATTTCCTAATTTTAGCTAACCATTGACAATCCTAATATAGAAAATATATGATGTAATGGAAGATTTCTCCCCCCCCCTCCTTTTTTAGTATTAATACTGAATATCTTATAGGAACTGCTAGTGATACCTCACAGTATTTTTTTAAAAATTGATTTGACCTACTTCAACAAACTACATTCCTGGATCCTTTTGCCATCCCATTGTCAACAAAGGGAAAGACTTATGTGGGCATTCAGTTACTTAGCTATAGTCTTTTACTGTTAATGTCCAAGTGGGTTTCTAGGCTATAGTCTTTTACTGTTAATGTCCAAGTGCAAGTCATATTGCACACAGGATACCTTTAATACATTGTTAGACTGTATGTAATTATTACTTTTTTAGAGAACTGTTCAATTTTATTTTACCTAAACTAGTTAGGAATTAGTTTGCATTAACTCTCAGTTCTGTGCTGTCTACTGGCTTATCTTCAGTTGCTGCGTTTATTTTGCTTGAATTTACTTACTATCCACAAAGACCTCTTTGATTAGACTTCTGATCCTTAATACAGTTAATTGGGATTAAGCTCCACTGACACAGACGAACTGAATTTTGAATAAATAAGCATATATTTATATTGAAGTTTTGGAATACAATAAAATTGTAAAAAATTTTATAGTTTAATATTTGGAGTAGCCTTTTTCATAATTTAATCTCAGTAATTGCAAATTGCCTTTTATATTTCAAAGGGTGTAGAAATCATAAAATTAGCTCTGGTTTGTCCTTTTGTGAATAAAAAGCCTTCTTTCCTTGATGGAATGGCCCAAATCAAAGAGGGATTGCTGCTGGAAAGAGGAAAAATAAGGAAATGTTAACTTCTTCCAGTAGGAGAATTTCACTGCAAGTAGTCTGCATCAAATCTATTACTATATACTTATTGTTTGGTTTTGATCATCAGTAAATAAGCAAGATAACTTCTGCATGTCTTGTCATTAGCTTTTTTATCCCTTTTAGTTCAAGGTAACAATGATGTCCCTTTGGACACTTGCATTCCTTGAAAGTCATCTCTATATTTTCTATACTTACAAATTTATGCCCAGACTTGGCTTTGCAGGTCATTTTCTTTAGCATTGGCTTAAGTTCACTTCTAAATAATAGAATAAGCTACCAAATTCTTCTCTTGTTTTAATTTACCCTACAGCAACAGTAGGCGGGATTTCCCAAGTCTAATTATTTCCATGCTGTGATGAAAACATTCATAGGATTATAATGTCTCACGTAATCTCGGGGTCAGATTAGCATCAGATCTTGGAAAAAGCACAATAATGGTTTTTTTTTTAAGGTAAGTGGCAGTATTATATCTACTGCACGTCTGAAATTTGGAATCTGGCCCTGAAGGTGAGAATATCTTGTAGCAAAACTACAAGAAGAAAAAGTGTGAAGCTTGGCAGATACTGCTATTAATTTCACACCTGGTACAATTGGATGGCAAATGAGTACTGTTAATTTTTTAATTCATAACCTTGAATTTCAGGACCGGTGAATAAGGAATTTCCATTCAACAAGGATTGTGCAGTTGCTGGAAATTTTATTCTACATGTATACTCTTTATAAATCAAAAATCTGCAAGGCTGCCCTTGCAGATTTTTGATGAAATCAAAAAGGCTGCCTTTTTTCATGAAAATAAATATTTTACTTCTTGGACATATACCTGAAGAGAAGATAATTATGTAATAGTGTTTAGCACACACTTTGTAGCAGAATACAAAGATGTGTTTAGAATACTTTTTACAGTTAAGAAAGCTCTGCCAAATCAGTACACTTACCATTTTTTACAGAACTACTTTTAGTGAATTTGCAGCCAAGCATGCTAAAGATTCACGTTTCAAAGCAATTGAAAAAATGAAAGACCGAGAGGCCTTGTTTAATGAATTTATCACAGCAGCAAGAAAGAAGGAAAAAGAAGATTCGAAGACCAGAGGAGAGAAGGTAAGATTTTCATATGAAGACCATAAAAACAGTATGAATGAGAGGCAGAGGGACTCATGTTAGGCTTCCAGGCTCCTATTGCTGGAAGTCCCATTCCCACTATTTTCCTCTGCCTTTTGGCCACATAATTTTGTATCTAAACTCAGAAGAACATCATTTTCTAGAAGAATTTGCCCCCTTCTTCCAGAATCTAGAACTTAGTTTTAAATTGCTGGAAAACTCTAATCAAACCGTTGCTAACCAAATCTTTAGTTCTGTGTATAAGATTCTGAGACCTCCTTGTGGGCAGATTTTAAATGGCATTCTGTCTAAATGCTAATGTTTTATTGTTAGGTTTTTCAAAATCTTCAGCTAAATGTGTTTTAGTTTGGCTAGTTATCAAAATTAAAGGTCACCTATCAAAAATTAATGAATTCCAAATGTCATTTGTCTGCACTGTCACTTCAAGAGACAAAGTGCCTATCACTGGGGAAGGCAGTTGCATGAATGTTTTCAACGGTATTAACATTAAAATGTGTAGAAGCTTTCTTTAGTATCCCAGCTAACTGAGTGAATGAAGGAAAAAACATATCTAACCTAAACTTTAATTGAAATTAATGTAAGTTCTTGTTAATAAAAAGACATGTGATATATCATGCAAAAACTGTCATTCATAAACATTTCGTAAATTAAAATGACCCATATTCTGTTTTCAACTTTTTTAAAAAAATAAGATAATTTTCTCATAGATCTTAAATAAATTTCATAGTAAGTTGTAATTCATTCCCTTTATTTGCTGCTATTACTGTAATTATTATTCCTGCTGTGCCTATTGTTCAGAAGTGCTCTGTACATCATACTGCAGTTCACTCTTATAAAGTGGATATGTAAGTATTGTTGTTAACATATTGCAAATAAGGAACTCAGGATAAGAATGACTAGTTTAAGGCTTCTTGGTTTAATTTGTGGGAGATAAGAGAGTCAAATGGAAAATTTCCTGATGCATTGCTGTTCTTATCCATATACCCACTTATCTAGGAATAAGACCTATTGAACTTAGTCACGATTTACTTTAGTGTTGATATATATAGTACCAATGGATTCTCTTTTCCTCTTGCACTCCCCTCACTCTGATCTGAAAAGTTGGGGAGCCCTCTCGTGTATGGAGGGAAAACATAGAGACCTTCAGGTGGGTGGAAAGCAGGAAAACAGGAATGCCCAGTTATAAGTCCTTTGACTAATGCTAGATGTAGCAATTAGTCTTCATACAACATCAGTCATCAGCTATCTAGAAGTGAATATGTGAAATCTGAAACTTCAACATAAACTACTGTTTGTTTTATTCATAGTTATGGTTGAAAAATTATTGTTGCATCTTAGCCATAATCATCAATAAATTCTTTAATATTGCATGAACAACATCAGTAATATTTTGTGTTAAATATTGCATTTATCTTTGTATTTGAAACTAATTATTTCTTTTCTCCCAAAACCTCTTGTAACCATTTTATGTATTCTGTTTTGTAACAAGTGGATAGATTTTACAGTTTTGTGCTGTGCGGCCTGTCAATCAGTTCAGTCTGACAGCTGTCAATCACTGACACGCAAAGTATTATGGGATTCCCTAGTGAGGAAAGAATTGGTATCTCTGTGTGGTGACTTTAGCCTCCCGCAGTTCCGGTACTTTACATTTTTTTCAGTTTATTTCCTTGTGAAGTGATGAGAGTTGTACCCAGAATGTGTAAACTGCCAAAAAAAAAAAAGTCCTTCTAAATACACACAGTATTTTCTGCCTTGCTTTTCTTATTTTACAAAGAATAGCTAAATGTTAACAAGAAATGTGCCCCACAATGTTGTGAAGCTTTCTCAGCCAGTTTATCAGAAAAGAGTTTTATTGCATGATTTCTCCATGAACCCTTTCAAGTAAGGATTGGAAATAGCACACTTTGATTAATTGCTTATCAGTATTTTCCAATTTTGTTTCCTAGATAATCTTCAAATGAAAGAAAATAATTAAAAGTGAAAGAAAATAGCCAAAGATGCAGTCAGATTTTTATGTTGAAATAGATTGAAGATGTTCCATTGAAAGCTTCTGTTGCTTAACCATAGGGTTTGGATAATATGAAAGAAGACCTGCAGGTTGCTTAGGTGGGGGGAGGGGCAGCAATGAAGTGCTCACCACATATCCTAGAAACATCTTTGTCTTTTCAACAAACATTAGGATTTACAGTGGTGAAAGCAAAGATTGCACCAGCCTCTTCATTATTATACCCACACAATTATGCTATCCTTTTGATTTGAAACACTTCTTTTCTCTTCCCCAAGCAGGAAAGTGTATAGCTCTGTGATTTCTGCTTTGTTCTTCCTTTAATCTTAAAAGTTGAACAGCTTTTGAATAACATCTCCTGCACAAAACTAAAAATTTTGTCAGTTCTCAACAATGATACCTAAATTAAAATATTACTTGTCAGAATTTATTTCCTTTATTAGATATGAGTACTGCAGCTGCTTTTGACCCTTTTACTCCCTCTTTTGGGGTGGTTGCCATAAAAATAACATATGCTGGTTTTCAGGATAGGAGATGAGAGCTTTTGTTTCTATTGAAACAGGAATAGGCGTTGGGTGAATGATGGACAAGATTTATATATAGTTGTAATATTTCGAGTCTTTCTAAAACGATCTCCCAATTTTATTTTGACTTGACTACCGACATAGTATATTAAACTCAAGAACTGATACAAAAAGAAATAAGAGAAGTAGCATTTATTCATCAGTGTGCCTGTTCAATTATCCTTATTTTAAAGATAGGACTGAACTATAATTTTCTTACATCTGGCTTAGAAAGCTTTATATTTCAATACTACTTATGTGTTTAAATTCATCTTTGAAGTAATAGATAATTGTGTTGGATCCAGAGAGAGAAAAGTGGAACTTTGCTGATACAACACTTTTCTGGTCTCTCCCTCCCACTATAGCACTGTGTCCTCTATCTAAAAACTCAGCCTGAGGATCAAGGGATCCTTTCCAATTCTGTGTGATAGACTCCCAATGTTATAGTAGGACAGTGAAATCAAGAACAGTAAATAAGGTTGCCTCTCATGAATGAAAAAGCAAGATATCTCTGGACCCAAGTCACATTAAAAAAAAATAAGGATGTTGTAAATCTTCTTAATTGTATTGTATACTTCTGCAATTGATGGACGATTACCAAATTGCTGTATACATTATTTTCTTCTTTAATTTGATTTTCTACTGCAAAAAATTCATTGATGTACTTGTATGTGAGGATACTATGCTAATAACCAAATGTCAATCTTGAGGAATATCAGCAGAATATTAGTATTATGCCCTTTATGTAGACATTATAACTAATGATAAAAGGAATCACAAATGCAAGTTTTAATTGACCAGTAAAGGTGCATCAAGCAGTAATAATAAGCGCACAAGATTTGGTTTTCTTAATGCACCTTTTTCCAGCTTTGTACCTCTGAATGTACTAGACTACAATTTCAGCATTCCTAGTCAGCATGGTTGAGAAAATGAAAGTTAAAGCCCAGTAAATCTAAAGGACGCTACAGTGAGAAAAGTTATTACAACACATTAAAAATAGAGTTTACCATTATCATTATATCCCTGTATAATTCTGGATGTATGGGAGACTTAGAAATGAACAATCTAGTTCATTGAATGTAGAAGCTAGAATAAAAACCTTTCTCTCTTGTACCAAAAAATGTGTGAATGTTCTGAAAGATGACCATTGCTAATTAACAAGATAAAAAGCTCTGTTCCATGGATCATAGTTTTTATTAAGTGTGAATAAGCTATTCATGTGATTTAGCAACTGTACTATATAAGTTGCAATGCACTAAAAGAATTCATTGCTCTACTGCCGTTAAAATTCCTGCACCCATAACTCCTTGATTTAGATAGATTATAATACAAAGCTGAGTTAATGGTGGATGTATCACAAGCATCCATTATGTGTCTTGTGTGTGTACACATGTGTTTATAGATGGAGAAATACATATATACATACACACATATACAGACCCCAAGATTTTGCAAGAACCTCTGTTGAAGAAAATCCTTTGAATTCTTAGAGTATGGGATAGGAAAGAAGAAAGCCTACATTTGTTTACAAAATAATTATTTTATGAAACACATCAGAATAGGCTGAATTTTGCTATGTATCTACTGATTTCTAGTTATTTACCAACTAAAGAATTTGCCCATATTTTCTTTCAAAATTATGGCAAATCCATATTAAAGCAAATCCATGATTAATCTATCAAATTCTAATAAAATGGAAATATACCTATGTTCTTTGTTTTAATTTAATCTTCAATCAGATAGCAGCATATTGTCTTATAAAGTTCAGTGAAATTTAACTGTAACCTTTGAACATATTTTTAAACTAAATCTTCAGCTTCTATTATCCCTAATGTCCACGAAAGATTAATTTATTCATTTTATTGTACTTATGTAAATGTTGATGCTTTACTCCTAAACCAGAAACTCGGTGAATGCAGTATTTAAAAATGTACTAATAAACCAAGGGAATATATCCCATCAAATATTGCTTCTGTGAAATAATGATAACAGTATTCAGAAGTACAGTTTGCACATGGATGTATTCCAGGAACTCAGTACAAGTGTGGACAGGCAGCATTCCATGTATTTCCTTAAAGAGGAAAAATGCACAATAATACTTAACTATGAATTTTCATTACATGATTTATTTATATCAGCCTTCCCCAATATATGCACCTTCCAGATTAGTCCAGTTATTTTTTTATAGTAAATACAGCTACCCAAATTATAGTTAAACTCTTGCAATTCTCAGCAGTGACTAGAAAATTGTGAAAGTTCTAATTCCACCTATCCAAATGATTACCAGATTGCGGAAAGTTGCTGCATGTATTCATTCCTATCATGCACATATATGGCCTATTTTAGTAATTCTATAGATTGGCCTATCTTCACAGCCTAATTTGGTTGTGCACTTATGGTACCACTGCTAAAGCAGAATAGTAGGGTATACCAGCATAGTATAAACTTGTCAAGACATCTTCTAGTATTGAAGCAGTTCTCTGACATACATGTAAACATAGTCATTACTACTGTTCCTTAAAATTCTAATGACAGTACTCAGCTTCTAATTAAACTATTTTTTCATTGCGGTAAGTTTGTTGCTTTTTTATTATTTTGGAATATTTGGAAAGCAAAGTGACTATTTTTTCTCTTCTTTTTCTTTTGTCTTTTGTTTAAAATCATAGATTAAAATGGACTTCTTTGAACTGTTATCTAATCACCACTTGGACAGTCAGTCTCGCTGGAGTAAAGTGAAGGACAAAGTAGAGACTGACCCTCGCTACAAAGCTGTGGATAGCTCTTCGCAAAGGGAGGATCTTTTTAAACAGTATATTGAAAAAATAGCCAAAGTATGTGTGACAGTGACAACACTGTTTCCATTTTCTTAGTATTTCATTCTTGGATCAATTGGTATAGAATTTGAAGTACTGTTTTGTGGAATGCTGTTTTAAAATTCAGTTGATTAGTGGTAAGCATTGTTTGTATTCTCAGACTAGTATTTTTATCTTATTTTTGCTAGAATGACAATCTCAAATGAAAGAATGCATTTTGAAAGGGTAAAACAATAATTAGGAACACTTGTAGGCATATATAGAGAAAGATCTTTGCCCAAATCTCATATAGTGACCAAAGGATTTATTTATGTGCTAATACTTTCTAAAAAAGCGTTTTGAGTTAAGTTCTGAAACTTGCAATTTATAGTTTGAATAGCCAGTGCAATAAATTCTGCAAGGTTATAATCATTATAAAATACGTCATTGTAATACTTGAAGCAATGCCAAAATAATTTAAACAGAAAAGAAATAAGAGTTCTGGCATTTGGGTTCTCCAATTTGGAAATCCTTGCTTCTTCAAACTATTATTTATTTCCGATACTAAGGTATATCATTTGTTGAACTATGTATACTTTAGTTCTCTTGTATAATCTTATTTTAGATCATTTCATGATTTGAAGTGTAAGTAGGCAATATGTTCAGTTGGGATTGAGAATGCTTTTTTGGTTATCTCCCAATTGTCATACCATTTTTCATATATTTGTTTTGATTTTGATGAAGTGACGCTTTACATATGCCGGCTTCAGGAATATATTGCAGCTATATGACAGTATTTTCTACTTAGCTCAGCCTGAACTACAACCCTAGTACTTTCTTACATGCATTAGACAATTTATAATTATTTAGCTATTATGGTGGATTAAATGGTTTCTTAGATTTTGGATTCTCAAAATGCTTGATTGTACCAGATGCAGTTTTTAACACATTTCTCTATATAGCTTATGTAACTAATATAATATGTAGACACTTATGCATAATTTGATGTATTATAATATGAATTAATGAATATTTGATATTTGAATCAATTTAGTATATTAATATTAGGGTTTTTTCTATTTTTCTGTTTTCTTTTTTTGTATATTTTCTCTTTTTTAAGTCAGAAAAAGACTGTAGAAGATGCAACACAAATATTATCAAAATTCTGTCATTGTGGATCATACTTTAAGTATATTGGGGGTTTTTCCTTGAATTTACTTTTGTTAGTACTTTTACTTATTAGGCTAATATAAATGCAGTATGTGTGCTTTGGATTGCATTTCAGAATGTAGACTCTGAAAAAGAAAAAGAACTGGAAAGACAAGCACGAATTGAGGCAAGCTTGCGTGAACGAGAGAGAGAAGTTCAAAAAGCTCGTTCAGAGCAGACAAAAGAGATTGATAGAGAACGAGAACAGCACAAACGAGAAGAGGCTATCCAGAATTTCAAAGCACTCTTATCTGATATGGTGAGGATTCTTTGTCTTAAAATTGGTTGTGTAATTCTAACTGAAAGTAATTTTTGAAGTGCTGGCAACACTGTATGAACATGGATTCCTGAATCACATAGCCTAGGGGGGAAAAAATCTTTAGTATATACTGTGTTTCTCCGAAAATAAGACCCAGTTTTATTTTCTTTTGAGCTCAGAAATAAGCACTCGGGATTATTTTGGGGGGACGTCTTACTTAATAGGTGGCGAGCACATGTGGCAATGGGCCAACCTCGAAACATGGTGGCGGACCAACTACGGTAAAGGCACCATATGACAGAGTTCAGGCAGGGGCCTGCCCTTCCCTTGCCAGGTCAGCCCCGGGATGGCTGTGCTGGGTGGCGGGAAGGGCACCGAGGCAGGGCAGCCAGGCTGACGCTCCTCCAGATGAGTGGGGGGGATCTTTGCCCCAGGGATGCTGGGGGCCTGCCTTCCTGGCCAGTCCCACCCAAGAGGAGAGTGGGGAGGCAGCAGCCAAGGGCCAAAGCTGCAGGTGGAGTGCCGGAGGGTCCAGGAGGGAGGGTGCTGAAGTGAGTGGGCATCCTGCCATCAGCCCCCATGCTGGCTGCCCCTTTTCCACCAGAGCCGGAATTCCGCCACGTTTACTGTAAGTGCCGGTAGATGCTGGCCTTCCCTCTGGCGGGCCTGGGCAGCTGCTGGAGAGCAACAGGCCCATTTCAGTGCCTGGCGCCCTTAGGGGGTTTGCCTGGCACCTGCTTTCCAGCTCCGTTGTATTTCTCTGCCACCGCTGAGCTAGACAACATGCCCAACCACTGCCCAGATGCCCTCGCTTCTCCCAAGCATTTCTTTGCTTACCTGATTTCCAGCTCCATTGGGTTTCTCCGTTGCTTTCCTCCACTGCCACGTGAAAGGAAAGAAGACGTTTGTGAGACAAAAAAAAAATAGTTCAATCAATTCCAACTTAGCGGGATCTTTTTTTTTTTCATGAGAAGTTGGAATTGATTGATTGAACTTTTTTTTCCCCCCCCACAAAATTCGTTTTCCTGTACACGGCGGCAGAGAAATGTGACAGAGAAATGTGACAGAGCTGGAAATCAGGTAAGCAAAGAAATGCTTGGGGGAAGCGAGGGCATCTGGGTGGTGATGCATGGGGGGGCAGGGGCAGCCCCATGCTCTTCGGGCCCTGGTGAGCGCTGCATCTCTCGTGCCAGCTATGTGAGGTGCGTGTGGGGCCGCCATCCCAGGGGGATTCTGCTGTTGCTGCTGCCGTTGGTCTGCGCCTTGGCCACCCCCACCACTGCCTCCCAAGCCACCCAACATGCATCAAAATCCTGTGCGAGCCTAGCACGCTGCCAGTATTTACCGGTAACACTAAACGCCCAGACCAGGCTGGTTCCAGTGAGGCTGGTGTGCGGGGATTCTGCTGTTGCTTTGGTGCTGGGCTAGGCTACGCCCCATCACAGCCTCCCAAGCTCCACCTTCACCACTGGCTTAAAGGAGTCAGGTGCTGCCTCAAAGCTGCCTTGCAGCTCCAAGGGGGAAGCAGCGGCAGAGTGCTGCTGTTGCTGTTGACAGAGACTGGAAGCTAATCCCTCTGTTTCCAACCGCCTCGTTTTCAAGCAGACAAAGCTTCCAGTCTCCCTCTGGGCGAGAAGTGTTTGGATGTCTATGGTGCGCCCAAACACTTTTCACCCGGACATAGAAATGACGGAGAATGGAAGCTTCGTCTGCTTAAAAATGGGGCGGTTGGAAACGGAGCAAATCCCTCCATTTCTAACCGGCCCATTTTCATGCAGACAAAATTTCCAATCTCTGACATTTCTCCGAAAAGTGCGCAACGCATCCGGATCGCCTGCCTCCCCGCTGGACTTACCTGTGCTGCTCCACGGGGTCGCCGGGCTACGGCTGCTGCTGGACACTGTCAGCCCCTGCACGCTCACTGCTGCTTCTGCTGGCCATGCCCATCCCCCAGGCTTATTTTCGGGTAGGGCTTATATTAGGCTCACCCCTAAAAATCAACCTCGGGCTTATTTTCGGGGTAGGTCTTATTTTCGGGAAAAACATGGTAGTATCAGCACTTTTCAGCGTATAGTAATAAAATATTTGTTTTCCTCTACCAGGTACGATCTTCAGATGTGTCATGGTCCGATACAAGGAGGACACTTCGAAAAGATCATCGTTGGGAATCTGGCTCCCTTCTGGAAAGAGAAGAGAAGGAAAAACTTTTTAATGAACACATTGAGGCACTTTCAAAAAAGAAAAAAGAACATTTCCGGCAACTTCTAGATGAAACTTCATCAGTAAGGCTAATAGGTTTTATATTTTCTCCGGACTTTAATGTCATAATTTTGTGGTTCCTTAGCTCCATTTATATTTATATCTTAATTATGTTATTCTTCAGAGAAATTAGTGTCTTCCAATTCACCATTATTTTAAGATTCACAAAATCTGGAAACCATTGCTGAAAGATTAGAACAAGCCTATACTGCACTTCTACTTCTAGACCTAAACCATAGGAAAAAGATAGTTGAGGGATTTGTGTAAACATTTTTTTGTTCCCTTTTAGTGTTTTAAGGGCTGGAGATCTCAGGAATATATGAACCAATCACTGGCAAGAGAGGGAATAGATTTGATCCTGTATGTATCGCTATACTTAAAACAACTTACCAATAGGTGCAGTGGCATATACTAATATAAATAGTACCAAGGTAAATGCCTCACATTTTATTTATTTTAAATACTGTTAATGAATTATCTCAGATTATCATCCTTTTAAAAAGGTTTGGACGGTAAAATAAAATTCAGCTCAATATGCAACAAAATATTATAATAATTACCTGATGCATGGATCTATGAGCTTCATTAGTACCTCTGAAATTCCTTCCTGAATGAAACAGAACCATCTATGCTTTTCCATCAATGAAGGAGTGAGGAGAGATAGAAAGGAAACATTGGGTAATAAAACAGTGTGTGTGTGTAAAAGCCATGCAGTGGAAGCTGGCCTCGCATAACAGATAGGGAGTTCTCATATCTTGCACTATTTGAATATTCTATTGTGTCATCATAATTGGGTCCTTTTCAGTGACTAAGAAATGTGCTAGTTCAGACTCAAATCTAAAAGGACTTGGAAAGAGTGTAGCGCCTGTTTGCAACTCTTTAAAGGAGGCATGCCTTTTCCTGGGATTGTATGACAGGTTTGTGATTGCGGGTAGGTGGGGGATGCAGCTGTTCTAAACTGCAGATGGTGGCCCTGTACACTGAAAATTTAGATACTTCATTTCATTCACTAAACCTGCAATTTTTCTGTTTTTTCTTTCAAAGATTACCTTAACATCAACATGGAAAGAAGTAAAGAAGATAATTAAAGAAGATCCAAGGTGTATTAAATTCTCTTCCAGTGACAGAGTAAGAAACTTATATACTGGTTTGCCCTGGCTTTTTGTCTTGGAATTTAAAAATAAATATAACAACCTCCTCTTTATATGTTCTTTCCTCAAGAAGAAAATACAACATCTGACAGAAATTTCTAGTGATTATTTCTATTTCTTTAAATGCAGAAAAAGCAAAGGGAGTTTGAAGAATATATCAGAGACAAATATATTACAGCCAAAGCTGATTTCAGAACACTTTTGAAAGAGACCAAATTTATAACATACAGGTATGCTATAAGATACAGTACACAAATGGTTTTATTCATTCTGCATTGTTTTTATTTTAAATGACTAATATGGGATTATACTTAGTTAATATTGTAGATTTGGGAAACCGGACTTTTGGTTTATTCTCTTTTCCAAAAATTATAGATGTACCAGATTATGAGTTAGGGTACCACCTTGATGGTATTCAACACTGATATTTCTGAAAATTGAATTGAATTGAATATTTTATTTGACATACAAGGAAATTTTGTTGTGTATATATATACATATACACATAAAAATTTAGGAATATGTCTGTATGTGTATATACCTGTGTGTGTGTGTGTGTGTGTGTGTTTCTGGAGAGCAATCTTATGACATGGTATGGCAGAACATGGTCACTTTATCAAGAGAAATTGTATACCTGAATTAACAGAATTTTAAATCTTATTTTCCTTCCTCTTGCTTTCATCCAAGTTTAAGAGATCAACAATTCGAAAAATCAACCTAATGCTGCCTATTATTAATGAGATTAATTTGATCCTAAAAATTAACCTAAGACTACTACTAGGTTATGGGAATATGTTTCCTACAGGTGGTTTTGGTTACAATGTGACAAATGTTTTCTTAGTTACATTTTATAGCTTAAATTAGTGCTAATTTTAAACCTCCTTATAGTTCTCAAAACCAAAGCCTGACCCTGTATATAGATCATAGGCAATGACAGGGCATTTTGTTTAAATGGTCCTGTCCTTTTAACACTTTGCTTCACTTCAGGCCTGAAGAGGCTGTATTTTAGGTGAGAGGATAAACCTAGACATTGTTTCTTTGTCAGCAAGATTTTTTTTTAATCCTCATGCTATTATTTTTATAAATAACTCAAGGCAGTGAACATACCCAAGTATTCTTTCCCCCTGCCCTTTTCCCCACAACAACCACCCTGTGTGATGAGTTGGGCTGAGAGAGAGTGACTGGTCCAAAGTCGCCCAGTTGGCTTTCATGCCTAAAGTGGGACTAGAATGCAGAGTTTCCTGGTTTCTAGCCTGGTGCCATAACCAAACTGGCTCTATTTAGGTGGGTGGAATTGTTAACTGGATACTCGTCCACGAGTATTATTACCCAAATTCTAGTTGATTTATGTAACATCCAGTCATTTTATGATAATGATAATCTTTATGCTTAATTGCAGATCCAAAAAGTTAATCCAGGAATCTGACCAACACCTGAAAGATATAGAAAAGATATTACAGAATGACAAACGTTATCTGGTACTAGACTGTGTGCCAGAGGAAAGACGAAAACTCATCGTATCCTATGTTGATGACTTAGATCGCAGAGGTCCCCCTCCACCTCCTACAGCTTCAGAACCTACAAGGCGAACGACAAAATAATTTAAAAAATATTCTTGAGCAAAAGATTAAATCAAGAAAATTGCATGAGCCATCTGTCAGATCTAATCATATGCGTTACCATGAACCTATTGCAAAACCATCCAGGAAGTAACATTTATGAACATTAAGCAGTCTCTGTACAGAGAGAATATTTGCATTATTTATGCTTTTTCTCTTTGTTGCATGACTGATAAATATTCTAACCATGCAACTATTTCCAGTGATTTTTCAATCCTAGAACAATACAGTATCTATGTACAAGGCTTGGATATTGGTAGCATTTGGAAGTGTTCTTCCTGACAGTGTTACATGTCAAAGCCATAGGAAGATGGATATATGACCTGAAGTTGAGAACTGTAAAAAATACCCCACATGTCCTACCGGGAGAGCCAAAGTCATGCACTCTGAGGATTAATCTATTGAGTGCAGAAGACCATAATGAGATAATGCCCTTTGGTGAACCTGAAAAGATAGGGCCTAATCTTTTACTCATGTGTGACTTTTCCTGCATAAATCAGGATTAACTTCATTAATGTCTGATCCAGCATGAGAGGAAAATAAAAGTGCAGTGACCAAATTATATAAACATCATTTGACCTAGTTAACAAGCCTGCCTTGATTCCCTGCTCTCCCAAATCCCCCTGGTTAGGCACAATCAAATGGCTTTGCCTGGTAGTTTGGTAATGCTTTGCTCTAAAATGAAAATACACAAGGGGGAAAAATTGCCAGGACAGCATGGTTGTACAAAAACATTTTTATTTACAATTAAAAATGTCTCTTACCTGCTTTGGATTAGAATATGGATTTTTTTTCCTGGATATTTCTTGTAAACTATGTTTCTGTTTTGAATGTTACTTGTGTTTCTATAGTTTAATTTTGAAATGTTGGGATTGTTCAGTTTATGTATTTGAACGACAATAAACCAACTCTTTTTATATATGCATTGTACATACTAGTAATTGCGTGTTACATTCTAAAGATATAATTATATAATCACCTGAAATTCCATTAAAAATGGATGAAATCGGTTATATTTGAAACTGCTGTGTATATAGTCATTTTTGCTTTACAGATCATGTAATCCTTATATTAATACTAATTGTATAGCTGTAAAGCTTTCTATTTAATTTTGTCTCTCTCTGAACATTTTAAAATAGTTTATGAATGCTTGAGACCTCTTTTTTATGTGCGTATGTGTGCTGAGTTGGCAGCGTGTAATCCTTTGGATTTAGCTAGCCATCCTCATAACTTTTGGTACAAATAACCAATATTCTCATCTTTCTAACCAGAATGAACTTTAGAAAGATGCTTCTTGGTTTTTTTAGTTCCTCCTGAATAGTAGGAAATAGCAGGAATAGTAGTGAAATTGCTGAGCATTTTACTGTATTTCTAATTTTAGTTTGCAGTTTTTCTTCAATTTTTTTGCCCTCCATAGTGTTCCACATTACTTCAGAAAATAATTTATGAAATTATCCACATATTTGATGGTGGGTATCATTCAATAAAATCACCCTCAATTTTTTGTTTTGTTTTTTTTGCTTTGCTCTCTCTCCTCTTCACCCCATCCTAATGATTCTGAATTTGTATCTGACATCAGTAATAAATTGGATGTCAGTTAGAAGATTGAAATTCAATACCAACCATAAATTCTCATTTATTTCTATTGTTGAAGAATCCCGCATGTTTTGAGTGATACTTCATCTCGCTAAAAGGAATCTGGTAAGCACCACAAGAGTTGTTTGTGGACAATGTCTTTATTCCAGGATATTTAGACTGTATTTTTGGTTAGACTATGTTTACTCAGGTTTCTGAAGATGGTAATACCTAGTTTACAAACTATGGGACTATATTTGAAAAATGTTTGATATAAAACAGCATCTAAAGTTCCAATAGGAACTCATTTGTTGGTGAATATAACGGTTTTGTTTTGTTACCAGCTTCACTAATTCAGTGTTCAAAGTGCTAATTCTAAGTAACTTGGGGCCTGGACAAAGGAAGAAATTCAAGTAGTCCAAAATTGTAATTTAATTTAACCACATGTCTTGAATTTGAAATAAATCAGAATATATTTATATTGTGAATTTCACAGTTAGAACACCACTTAATTTGCAATGCATCAACAATTTCTGATTCTTAATGAGCTATAATCCTGGCAATAACCTTGTTTTTCACTTATTCTACAATACACTACCTCAAAATGGTGTGTATGTGTAGAGCTATGAATATTGTTCAGTTTAGATGCTTCTCAATGCAAATTTATACTCATAGAATTTTAAATATATATACCGTATAACCTGGAAATAAACCAAGAGTTTAGGTGCCAAAATCACAAAAAAATTGTTCAGCTTATCTGCAAGTGGACTTGTCCTTGTTTATGCACAGTACTACTCAAGGCTAAGCAAACACTCAAATTTTTAACCCAGAGTACCATGAAAATTGGGGGTCAGTTTAGCCATGGGTGGTACATTTTTCATGGTGTTTTAGTTAAAAATTCAAGAATTGGCTTATCCTTGGAAGGGCTTACACATGAGTCTATATGTTTATGTGATTTATATTGCAGTTCAATTGGTTGACCATAGATTTCTTATTTTTAAAAAATCTACCCACCTGACTAGGTAATATCTTGTAATCTTAATTATACTTTTATTGGCCAACAAAATTCTAATATAAATGGGGACATACTTATATAATACAATTAATGCTCAGATTAAAATTAAATTAAGGCATGATGGGGTAATATCTCTAAAATAGAAAAGAAACGAAGACAGGAATTGTTATTGTGTTTCCATGACATACCGTATTTGCACATATTTCAAAGTGTAACACAAGCATGTGGTTATTCAAGTTTAGCATCTTGGATTACAAAGTTGCACAAATAATAACCAACACAGATGAAATCAGAATATTAAGAGCTTTGGGGGAGGAGGTTTTGTCCAAAATGAAATAAATGTGCATACACACCTACCTGTGCATCTGGAAGTTATCTTAATTGGCATATTGTTCAATCCAGTTTTCTTTCATGTGAGGCAAAAATGGCACAGGAGTCAAGAGCTGTTTCATCTGCAATGTCACGGAAGACGCCAAAGTGCATTTTTTCCAGTGCTCCGTGAATGTGTGTGTGTGTGTGTTTGCACGTTCTTACCAAACCTTTTATCTAATAAAATAAAAGCTTTAGTGGCAAATGCACTGCTGCTAGTGCCGCATGCACACTAACAAGCTGCTAGAGTAGCTCAATAGCTGGATGGAGAATAGGACAGATGCTGCTTTTGCATGCTACAGACTACTGCCTTTTCTCACAATTTTTAGTACTGATATAGATAAACACTGGATAATCCTAAAAATGGGCAAAGATGCCACCCTCCACACATTCAGTTTACCATGAACCAAGAGAGCGAGTGATCATTAAACTGCTGATGGAGTTGGTGTCTTTAGCAACAGCCTGCTCTTCATTTAATTATTTTCCAAATTATTAAACATATACAACTCAAGAGTTTGTAATTTTTTGGGATTCCATTAAACAGTTTAGAAAACAAAAGTAGAATATTAATTTTGCTATATGTGTTTATATGACTCCACAGTTATATATTGTGTGCATGTTGTTGGACATCATAATAAGACATGGGCATATCACAGCTTGTCACATCTGAATAATAACCAGTATCATCAATTAACTTGTTTCACAAGCAGTAAGATGAAAATGCCAACAGTATATGATCAATATACTGATACAGCTTTGGAAAAACTTCTAAATTGCATAATGTGAAATCCTTGTCTATTTGATAAGACTAAAATACAAGTTAATAGAATACTGCCAGCTACAAACCTGATGTTACTAAATGATCTTAATGCAGCACATAGGAATTGACTTCTTAGAACATTAAAATATAAATTCAGTTCAATTACTGAGGTACAGCAATAGAAAAACTACCAATTGGAAAGGTGATCAGTTAATATAATAACTTTATCCATCTTTTTTTCAGCATATTTAATATACATTTTCTGTAGTATTGATAAGAAAAACTATAATGAATATTCTCATTACTGAAAATCAAATTATACCTTTTACTTTGCAATTCTTTGTTCAAATGTTTAAAGTTTAAACATTCATGAATCCCTTTGTTTTATAATTAGATCGCATAGAGCAGCTTGTAAGCAATGTTACTTTGCAAATTAAACCAATTTTTTTTAAAAAAATAATATTTTGAAACTTAGCATCAGAAGTGCAATGAAATTTTTAAATGATAAATAAAAAAATAATAAAATCTTAAACAGCAGAGTAATGAGAATGACTGCTGCATCAGTGCATCACATAATAATTGAAGACAAATGTGAAGACAATGAAGACACATTAAAAGACAAAATCTAAGTACAGTAATGAAAATAACTGTTCTACAAGCTACAACTGCCAGTTCAACATCACCTAAGTAATAGAAATCTAGTGTTGCAATCAGATTTAAGCATGTTAGAATGAGATACATTGATAGATTTTTAAAGTTAGCCTTATTCAAGGAACATCCCATGATTTCAGTGGATCTACCCTAAACATGACTATGTCTGAATCCAACTTAGTTAAATTGGGTTTCCAGCTTCCTAATTGCACTTGGGTTGATCACAACCTGGTATCTCTCGTCCATCGTGTTCCCAAGGAACGGGATCATTATCTTGGGCATCAGGAACAGCTTCCCTGTCATGCCAGAATTGCTCAACATCTGGCAAAACGGGCATCTCCTTTATTTCCAAATCTTCTGAGGTAGCAGGGACAGGGGGTGGCTCTTCCTCTTGATTAGGAGTCATTGCCTCTGGTGAAGGAGTACTGCTCGGGATTCCCTCCAAGTTATCAACTGCTGTTTCTTCCAGATCTTCTGTAGTAGGTAGAGGCTTTTTCAGTGTAAACCATTTCCATAGACCTTTAAAACCCTCTCTGAATTCTTCAGACATGAGTACAAAGATAACAGGATTTGCTGAAGAGATGGCAAACATCAAAACCTGGGTAGTGGCCACGAAACCTTGTGGGGGAGCAGGTCCATCCTTCTTCTGGTGCCAGAGCCAGAACCAAGATATCCAATCAGGAAACCACATCACAGCAGAAGTAATGGTAACGCTCAGAAGCATCATCGTCAAACACCTGGATCGAATCTGATTCCTTAGGTTTTGAGTCTTGGTCCCCCTCTTCTGGCATCTCCCGTACGCTCTCCAGAAATAAAAGAAAGCAAAGGTGAGAGGGGCACAAAATACCAGGAAGGGATAAAATTTGACAAAGGCTGACATAAACTCATGAGCTTGGGCTGGAATGATCACAATGCACAAAGATGAGCCTTTCTCTGGCTCCCACAGGTTGTTGAAGAACCACAAAGGTAGTGGGATTCCCAAGGCGACCAGCCAAATAACCATCAGCACTGCACAGACGGCGTGCCATTTAATATTCACTTGTTTTGCCGGATTATTTGCGTACATGAAGCATGTCTTGGCGACCACAGCAATAGTTAGACTCTTCACTGTCATGCAAGCTTGTTGGAACCAGTCAGAGGTTTTGCAAAGAAACCAGCCCAAGTACCAGACTCCTTGAGAATAAGCCGCGGCCCTGAAGGGCAAGACAAAAAGAACGAGGAGCAGATCTGCCAGGCTGAGGTTGAAGATCAAAGAATGGATCACCGAAGGCTTCCCTTTCTTTGTATTGTACACTAAGATTCCAATTACACACACATTCCCTGCAAAGCCAGCCAGGCAAATCACCCCCAAGAAAGCCGGGATGATCACCTTCAATTCCTTGGAGTCCTGGGGTTGGTAGCCCCCTGCATAATGGAGAGGTTCAGTCAGAGAGCTGTTCATGATGTTGAAAGCGTCGGTGGTTCTTGATGTGCCTCTTCTTGTTTTGCTCTCCCTCTTTTGTTCAACTTCTGCGGCTAAGACAAATTGGTAATGCTGTATATAATACAGAACCTCTGCAAGGTGTCTCAGTTTGCTACATATGGATCTTAACTGAGCTTCTCATTGCTATATAACTGCTACAAGCTTTGACTGACAGTCTCCCAGTGGGTGGGAGCACAAAGCCAGCTGCTTATTAGCCAGTCTGACAACCAGTACAGCAACCACGTGGAGTAATTAAAACCATTCTTCCACAAACGGTGTACAATTCAGAATTACAGTAAAAAAAACATCATTTGGAAATCTACTCTAGATAAATATTGAAGCAAGCAGCAAAGCTCAGAAGATCTCTACTTTTGGTGATATTCTGAATTAGAGGCATGCTTAAAGCAACTGTGCGCAAGTACAAAACATAGAGAGAAACAGCCCAGCTCTGTTCCACTGTTACGTGTGCAAACCATTCAGCTTTGCAGAAATTTGCCTTAGCATTTGAAACTTTATTGTACAAAATTCGTTTAACACAAATTATTGTTCTGCATTTGACGTTGAGGTATGTTTTCCTCCATCTTTGGTGGGAGTTTGGCATGTATATTTTAATTGCAACACTTGCTGCTGCTCATCAAAAAATTGTGTCAAGTGAAGAAAAAGAATTGAAGAATGGGGATCATTATAGCAGGATATAAAGTTGTTTTGCTAGAGGTTGTTGGCTGAAATGTCTAATTTCTAACTGGAGTTCTGTTTTGAGATTTTGAAGAACGTTAAGAAAGAAATGTTTATGGAGATTCTCAGTCATCCAGGTCATGGTTGTCCCAAAGATGTCCAAGAGGCAAAGCTGAAGAAGCTTCATGGATGAGAAGTGAAATGTCTTCAAAGAAAAACAAGAAAGTCCAGTTGCCTCTTGAAAAAGCACCTTTGGGTTAAGAGAGAAACACTGCAGAAGTCTTGCGAACTAAAATATGTTAATATTTTTATATTGCTTTACAAAAAGTGATGCTTGAAGATCTAATTAATTATGATAAGACTGTTGTAACTTTGATATCCATATCCTGCAAAATAAGACTATGAGGCTTACTGTACCTAAAGTGAGTTCCACATGATGAAATTTTAGATGAGATTTGTTCCTCTTAGCTGTACTGCTATTTCATCATTCCCAGGGACAAAGAAGCCTTCCAGGATCTAGACTTCAACTCTGGAGCCCTTTGAAGACATTCATTTTCTACAGTTTGTGACTTCTTTGTTTGCTGGTTTCTATAACAAAATATTAATTTGTAATTCTATTAGGCAAAAGCATTGTTCAGTTATCCATTTCAAAAAGGGCAAAATTCCCAACATGATCATCAGTGATTTTGTCCACCGTGATGTCATTTAAAGAGAAACATGAGTCAATGGGTAGACACAGGTAATGAAATCTGTACTGCAATGTGTATTGGCTTTTCTAATTCTGCATTATCAGTTCTTAGGAATATGCAGAAGTCACTACCTACACACTTGGATGCATGAAGACTTCACAATCAATATCCACATGGTGGATGCCTGCTCATAAACAATGTTACAAGGACATCATCAGAGGAAACAAAGCTTCCCCTGGCCACTCACCTGTTGGGCATTACCAGGTTGCGTAATACTTGAATGTGGTTAGACTTAAGATGGAAAATACAAGGGGTATGAAGAACAAAGAGCAACTGCTTTTCTCAAGATTTGTTCTGTGTTCTGTATTGGAAAAGATTTATGAGTGACAGCCATTTACCTCACTTCTTTCCTTCTCTCCTAAACCATTTGGTCTCACAGTAGAACTGTCATAACTGGCTGGAAAAATCCAGATAGCAGCAAAGAGATGCATAAAATTCCAATGATAGATATGGTAATGGGAAAGAAGATGGAAGCACAGCAAACGATGGCAGACAAAAGGTCAGTCCATCAGTGGGCAGAGATGAACAGAAGTCAAGCTTAAAAATCTAGCCATTCTAGGCCCACCATTAAAAAGAATTTTACATTGGGAACATCTTAGCCTCAAAAGAATATGAAGTCTTTTCTTTGTTAATTATTTAGCCTAGATCATATTTTTTTGCTAACTAAATACTAAATACTAATGATAAATAAAACAGAAGAAGAAGCTACTTTCATTATGCCTATGAAGTGGACTTCATTATCATTACTATCAATTATACAATTCCCATTCTGCCTATTTTGAAAAATCTCTGCTCTGCTATTAATAATAGTAGTTGATGCTACATTGCATCTTGTTTCCAACTTTTTGCTGAGGGAAGAGAGAAATAAAAAGATTGTGAACAATAAAAATATTGCAAATATTCCAAACAGGAAACTAAATGGATTTGCTGTTTGTAACAATTAACAAATGTGATACTTTTCAAAACAACAATACCTGTTTAATCTCATGGCAGCACATCTAGTGTTTAGAGATCTGATTTTTAGTATGTAGAAAGCCCAGTTAATGAATCATTTTTGTTTCATCTGAAGGCTGGTTTTAACTATGCAGACACTGGGAACACCAGGAAGTCTGCAAGGGCATCTACTCACAGCACTTATATGGAAGAGCTTATTTCCTTTCTTTCTGCCACCATCACACAAACAACCAAATCTATAGAAAGATACAGATTTCTTTTACACTAAACATATTTCAACCCATTAGCAACCTTTATTAACAAAGGCAAGTGAGTGGGATGGAGAGACATAGATTTAAGTGCATAATTTACTCCATAATAAAATATTCTTTTTCTATTTCACATATTCTATTTCAAAGTTACATTTCATACCCCTTTCATTAAAAAGTCTAAAATACATACTATCAAATCATTTGATTCATCTAATTAGCTTGCATACATTTATTTATTTGTATCCCACCTTTATTATTTTTACAAATAACTCAATGCAAAGAACATATCCAACACACTTTCCTCTTCCTATTTTCCTCACAACAGAAACCCCGAGCAATGAGTAGGGCTGAGAGAGAGTGATTGGCACAGCTAAGGCACTACGTTAGCCCAAAGCAGTTTTGATAGTAACTTGATAAAAGCAAGGATTTAGAGGGGACAATTTTTTAAGTACAATTTTGCTTATGGAATCTCCATTGCGAATTTTTTTGCCAATAAAGTTGGGATTTCTGGAATAGAGACATATATATTTTTGGGCTCTACTCATGGAGCGAGTTACCGGTCTACCCGCCCCAATTGGCTGTATTGTTTCTAGTTGTCCCGCATCAGTCTGTTTCTAGCTGATGTGGGACAGCTAGAAACAATACGGCCAATTGGGGAGGGTAGACCGGTAACTTGCTCCATGAGTAGAGCGCAAAAACGGCCGGCCTTATAAGCAAGCTCCCAAAATGCCGGCATTTTACTCTGACGATGTCGGCGGTTAGCCGACGAAAGCTAAGTGTATTAAACAGTTTTGTTTGTATTTCATCCTGGTGTTTGATTGTTTCTTTTAAGTATGAGTATACCCAGGATTCGCATTTTTAGCATAATCAAGGACATATACTGTATATATATTGTCTCTTAAATATATATACACTTAAGTATATATACCTACATTGTATATTATAGGGCTGGTATCAAAAAGAGAAGCTGCAGCTTTGGAGGCATGAATGCCAGATTTTTCCAGGCTGAGATGATGATTTAATTCAATTATATAATTGAGTTGATTATTGATCATTTGCATGACACAATTTTTGCTGTAAGCAGAGAGGAAGTATCATCTTAAAACCAGATCAGCCAAAATAAGTCACATACATTTTAGGGCTAAGGATGAGCGGAAGCTGATGTTTGTATCCTAAACTTCTTAAAATTGGGGGAGGGAGAGGGGGGAAAGAGAGAGTACCAATAAAAGTAGTGGTTTAGGTTCTGGATTAGAATGGGAAACCCCAGGTTTTAGCCTTCCCTTCAGCATGGAAACCAGCTGGGTGGCTTTGAGCCAGTCACTGCCTCTTAGTCCTTGAGGGACAAGTTGAAAAGCATCTATCAACCAACTCTCACTGAAACAGTGTAGTAGATTGCAGTCCATAATCTTCAGTGAAGAAGCCTTATCCTGACTGATTTTGGAGTAATAAAAAAGTTATTTTACTCAACATTTCCATAAAAGAGAATTATATTTCAATATAGTCATCTATATCAAAGCTATGGTTGTAACTCATTCATAAGTCACAAGAAACATCAGGTCATCAATCTACTGAGTAATTGGGCCATACATTTATCTTTTCAGTGTTGAAAGATCAGTGTCTTAGCAATAAGGACACAAAGATACCACTCCAGAAGACAGGCTTAAGATACAGAAGGATCTGGACAGACTTGAACACTGGGCACTATCTAACAAAATGAAATTCAATGGTGAAAAAAGCAAGGTTCTACATTTAGGCAAGAAAAACCAAATGCACAAGTACAGCATAGGTGGCACCTTGCTCAATAGTAGTAACTGTGAGAGGGACCTCGGAGTCCTAGTGGAC
>NW_015386235.1:255646-269284 GCF_001527695.2 Protobothrops mucrosquamatus
TGGCTATATATACGGACAGTGTTGAGCAGCGATTCTATTTCAGATGATGTTTTTCCATACAGCTTCAGATCATCCATGTAAAGGAGGTGGGATAGTCTGGCAGATGTTTTTGATGTTTGATAGCCATGTCCTGAGTTATTCAGTATTGTTGACAGAGGAAACAGTGCAGTAACAAATAGTAATGGTGATAATGAATCTCTTTGAAATATTCCTCTCTTGATGTTAACCTCTCCCAGTCTCTCACCATTGACCTGCAACTGTGTCTTCCATTGTGCCATCGATCTTTGCACAAATTTTCTGATGTTTCTACTGACTCCTATTATTTCTAGGCACCTGATTATCCAGTTATGTGGCAGAGAGTCAAATGCCTTTTTGTAGTCAATCCATGCCACATTCAGGTTGGTCTTCCTTTTCTTGCAGTTTTCCAAAATCATTTTGTCTATTAGGAGTTGATCTTTTTATTATTATTATTATTATTATTATTATTATTATTATTATTATTATTATTATTATTATTATTATTATTATTATTATTATTATTATTATTATTTTTGTGCCCTACCATCAATTTCCAAGTAACAGGTGTGAATTTATAGGATATAAAGCCATAACTATTTTTTTTATCTCAAACTCAAAAATAATTGTAGTCTTCAACTTACAACCATTCATTTAATGACCATTCAAAGTTACAGCAACACTGGAAAAAGTGACTTATGACTGTTTTTCACATTTATGACCATTGCAGCATCCCTATGGTAATATGATCAAAATTCAGGGGCTTGGCAAAGGGCATGTGATTATGACGATTGCAGTGTCCCAGAGTCATGGGACCTTGCCACCTTCCAGCAAGCGAAGTCAATGGGGAAGCCTGATTCACTTAACAAATATGTTACTAACTTAACAACTGCAGTGATTCATTTAACAACTATGCAAGAAAGGCCATAATATGGGGGCAAACCTCACTTAACAACTGTCTTACATAGCAACAGAAATTTTGGGCTCAGTTGCGGTTGAGGACTACTGTAGGTGTCTCTGATGCAGAAATTGTCTCTGAGGTAAATTGAGATGTCAGTAAATGCTGTAGTTAGAAATAACTGCCAGTGGGTGGCAACAGACAAATAGTATTTATCTTTTAACATGGGCAATAATAAAAACTCATCATTTGTCATCCTTTAGATCAGGGGTGTCAAACTGCCAGCCCATAGGCTGGATGCATCATGAGGAAACCGTGCCCACCCTATTGCCGGCAATGGGGGAAAAGTTCTGATATGTTGCGCAATGTTACGTGACGTCATGAGTTTGACATGTCTGCTTTAGATGGTCTAAAGCAGGGGTCTCCAAACTTGGCCACTTTAAGACTTATGGACTTCGACTCCCAGAATTCCTCAGTCAGTATGGCTGGCTGAGGAATTCTGGGAATTGAAGTCCACAAGTCTTAAAGCCGCCAAGTTTGAAGATCCCTGGTCTAAAGTAACATTTCCAGCATCCATCCAAACATTCCATAGAACAGGTTTTAAAAATCATTTTTAAGAGCTCAGTTACCCCGTGAATTCAGTTTGACATGAGAAAAAGGATAAAATGCAATTTTCCAGAAATAGGATACAACAATTTTCAAACTGATACTAAATAATATTAACAAGTAATGTATCTGAATTGTTGGATCCCAAACAGTCCAGTTAGTTGAAGTTGCTCTACATGAATATTCCAAAAGGCAGCAGGAAGAGGAATTTATACTACATAAAGGCATCCAAAATTTGGTATTAATCAAAAGATATCTACAGTGGCAAGATTTGGGAAACCAAAACTTTCATAACAAGGAATTAATCATTTTCAAAGATACCTTCAGAATTGAAGAACCCCATAAAAACCAAGCTTTTGAAAATATCATCTAGATATGTATGTAGTAAGCAAAATAGAAAGTGACCTGGGAATTACATTCATCTTGAGATTATTGTATGTAGTAAGCAAAATAGAAAATGACCTGGGAATTACATTCATTTTGAAATTATTGATCTTACTCCAAATTGTATGGCTTATATTCTCCTATCCATCAATATTCAAGGAAGTTGTGAATTACTTGTCTATGAAGATTCTCAGTCATACAGGTCATAGTAATAAATAATAATAATAATAATAATAATAATAATAATAATAATAATAATAATAATAATGATGATGATGATGATGATGATGATGATGATGATGATGATGATGATGATGATGATGATGATGATGATGATGATGATGATGATGATGATGATGTTGGAAGGGACCTTGGAGGTCATCTAGTCCAACCCCTGCTCAGGCAGGAAACCCTATACATTACAGACAAATGGCTGTCCAATCTCTTCTTAAAGACTTCCATGTTGGAGGTTGTTCCACTGATTAATTGTTCTAACTGTCAGGAACTTTCTCTTTAGTTCTAGGTTGCTTCTTTCTTTGGTTAGTTTCCATCCATTGCTTATTGTCCTGCCTTCAGGTGCTTTGGAGAATAGCTTGACTCCCTCTTCTTTGTGGCAGCCCGAGATATTGGAACACTGCTATCATGTCACTCCTCGTCCTTCTCTTCATTAAACTAGACATACTCAATTCCAGCAACCATTCCTTGTAAGTTTTAGCCTCCAGTCACCTAATCATCTTTGTTGCTCTTCTCTGTACTCTTTTGAAAGGTGCTTTTACACAAGGCAACTAGACTTTCTCGTTTTTCTTTGAAGATGTTTCGCTTCTCATCTAAGAAGTTTCTTCAGCTCTGGAGGATCTTTGGGATTGTGAATTATTTGTTTTGTTGCAATTGCTTATGGCCTTTATTTCCAATGAAAAAATGACTTGACACACTAGATGGCATTGCTTCTTCACAGATTTCTGAAATAGGAATGAAGTCAGACTGAGAATGAATGACCATCTAAGCTCTTGAGTAATTCTGATACCAAGGTCAATTTCCAAAAAAAACACGTATGTGTATTTTTAATCTTGCTCAGCTCTTTTAAAATGTCCTTTATCATAATAAGTAAATGCTCTGTACTATCCAAGTTTACTGTTTACTGTTTCTATCAATCCATTGTTTGTAAATTTAAAATCATGAGCTGAGTATAAATAGATAATTAAATACATAATTAAATTATGATTTGTGAGTTAGATCACAATCATGATTATCCACTGGTGAAGAAAATAAGGTATAACAATAGTTGTAGAGTATTTGTGTGTTCGGGGAGGATGTTTTAAAATAAACACATCATGTCATTATTTGAAATGAAATATAACAAGCATAGACATTTGGCAATGATGAATGTAGAATGTTTACTGAAAGGCATATTAATTTTGTCCCAATTTCCCCAATAACACCAGACCAAGAATATATTACAGATGTTATACACCCCTTTTAATTTTAGGAGTCAAGGAACATAACCAATGGTTCAATTTTCAGTATTTAAATATGAGAGACTATTCTTAAGATGGAACCTACAATGCAAGTGTTCTGTAGTGTGTGAAGTAGCCATGGATTATTTTTTAGTCCTAAATTTAATTACATCAGACTCATAGATTGTGTTTCCTTGCAAAGTTATTAATGATATTTTTCAGGACTAACAGTCTAATCCAGTGATGGCGAACCTTTTAGAGACCGAGTGTCCAAACTGCAACCCAAAACCCACTTATGCATCCCCGGGTGCTGGGTGGGTGTGGCCACTGAGTGGGCGTGGCCACCAAGCTGTCAGCTCGTGCTCACTTGCTCGTTCGCTATCCTCTCTGACTCGTGCTCGCTTTCTCGCTGTCTGCAGCAAATGCTGCTTCCACCGAAAGTTGCTCCTTTTATAGCCTCTCGCCTATTCCCAGACTGCGCATGCGTGGAGAGGAGGAGAGAACAGCCCAGCCCAGCAATGGCTCGCGTGCCATCAGAGACAGCTCTGCGTGCCGCCTGTGGCACATGTGCCATAGGTTCGCCACCACGGGTCTAATTCATACTGAGATTGAGGTTGTACCAAAAAAGTCTCTTGTAATTTTTCTGCCCAGCTTTGCATTTGGAAATAATCAATTAATATTAGGCATTGTTTAGTGGCAGCTAAACCTGTTATAAATAATTCAAAAATATTGATCAAAATATTTCTTTCACTTATGATAGTATTTTAACTTATCTAACATAAGAGGAAGTAAAGAGTAGTATGTTGAGCAAATTGCTACAACTGAACAGAAACTTCTCATATTTTGTCTCAGATTTGACTCATTGTCTTGATTATTCTCATTTTTCTGGCCCAGTGGAAGAAAAAGAGTGTAAATAAGGAAGAATATCAATCCTGATTTCTCCCCCCCCCCCCCAGGATTTGCTAGTGCAGTCATTGACAATAATGATAGCAATGAGATTTCCCACATTCACAGAAGTGATGGAGGCATAGGGTTGCCAGGTCTGCTTCCAAAAAATAGCGGACAAGCGGGGGGGGGGGGTTAAGTAGTTAAAAAAAGTAGACTGTACAGCTTTAGATTACGTACCATTTCATCATAAAGCTTTTGAATAAAAAAAGTGTCCACTATTTTGTGAAAAAAAATAGTGAACATAATGTGAAAAAAGTGGACTGTCCACTCAAATAGTGGACACCTGGCAACCCTATGGAGGCATCCAAATTAAATAGTCATATTGATTGGCCCTGATTCTGTCTATATATAAAGGAGAATTTCCCATGCTCCCTTTCCATTCTTTTTCACCTCTTGGGTTAATTGATATGTATTTAAAATTCTTTTGTTTGGGTCAAGTCCTCACTCAGGGACAAAGCCTCCTCTACACGTATAGGTTATGTGTATTCCCACGTATAGGTTATGTGTAGTCTCTATGTCTCTATGTCTCCATGCACTGCAAAAAAACCTCTGAACAGTTGTCTACTTTTCCATTACTAGGATAACTTTCTCCACAGTAAAAAGCCTACTTCATCAAGGTTATATCTTACAAAATAGTTGCAAACTGACCCTTCTTGTTTAGATTTTCCAATAGTCTCCTCCTTCTCTCTTTCTTTTTCTTCACATTATTCCTCATTACTGATTTTATTACTTAGCTACAAGCATATTGTTACCTTGCTGAATCCACCACCTCTACATTTTTGGACGGAACTTTAAAAGATAACCTTCAAATCAGCTCCACTAAATAAATCAACTAAATAAATAAATCAACTGGATGCAAAGATATCTCTGCAAGAGAAGGGTTCCAACATGCGGTAAGAGAACTCCACCTAATGCGGAGGGAAGTGATGGTTGAAAAGGTGAGAGGACTAAGCCCTACCTTCTTTGGATAGTTGGCTGGATAGATATGTTGGTACAAAGCAAAAATAAAAAGCTACATCTGTCTTCATGTTTCTGATGGCCAGAAGCTAACTAACTGATGCAACAGCAATTCTTCCCAACGCAGCCGAAAGCTGGCTTTCGGCCCCAAGCCTTGGCAAAATGCCAACTCTCTAGTAGCTCAAAGTAACCCTGCTGAGCCTGGAAACACATTTCTTTCGCTTGACTTCTCACCACCCTGCAGGAGTTCATGCATTTTTTATCCCTGTCTTTAAAAATATGGTTAGCATGTTCATTAAATGTATGGGTTTATTATTAATTTTAATTTATCTTGTTTATTGAGACCAGCTGTTCATTAACGTTTATTTATCTGCTTATTTTGCAGCTAAACCAATTATGCAAAAGATCCCTGCGCATCATGGCCAGAAAGAATTTGTGGGATTTGACTGCACAGTCCATTAGTAGGAATAAAACAATTGGGTGGAACATCATCAGCCCTTTGAGCTCTCTCTCATGCCAAGGGTGTCTTGGTGGCATGTAGATGCAGGAGAACATCAAGAATCTAGAAAGCAATGGTCTCATGTCTTTTACTCAAAAGGATTAGGACTGCACTTCCTCCAAATATTAATTTTAATATTACATGATATTCCTAAAAGGAAGTCATGGCATCACCTCCATATTTACTTGTTGAAGTTCAGTCTTCTTTCCCAGTAGCTAGAAAAGTACTATTTATAATCTCCACTCAAACTTGTGTATATGTTGAAACCAAGTCCACATATTTTTCCAGGCAAAAATAAAGAAATAATTTGCTAAGATATTCTTCTGGAGTTGACCTTGGAACTCCTTTACTTACACGGAATAATTTCCCTCCAATCTGCAGACCCTCATCTGTGCTGACTCCCTTAAGCAGCAAAGGTGATCCTATGAAGCTGAGCTATGGTGGCGCAGTGGTTAGAATGCAGTATTGTAGGCTGCATTCAGCTCACCGCCAGGAGTTCGATCCTGACTAGCTCAAGGTTGACTTAGCTTTCCAGCCTTTCGAGGTTGATAAAACGAGGACCCAGATTCTTGGGGGCAATATGCAAATAATGCTAATATTGTAAACCGCCTAGAGAGTGCTGTAAAATACTATAAGCCAGTATATTTATAGTTTAATGAAGAGAAGGACGAGGGGGGACATGATAGCAGTGTTCCAATATCTCAGGGGCTGCCACAAAGAAGAGGGAGTCAAGCTATTCTCCAAAGCACCTGAAGGCAGGACAAGAAGCAACGGGTGGAAACTAACCAAAGAGAGAAGCAACCTAGAACTAAGTAGAAATTTTCTGACAGTTAGAACAATTAATCAGTGGAACAACCTGTCTGCAGAAGCTGTGAATGCTCCAACACTGGAAGTTTTTAAGAAGAGATTGGACAGCCATTTGTCTGAAATGGTATAGGGTTTCCTGCCTGAGCAGGGGGTTGGACTAGATGATCTCCAAGGTCCCTTCCAACTTTATTATTGTTATTGTTATTATTATCTAAGTGCTATTGCTAAGTGTCTCTGCTCCTGTTGATGTCCATCTCTGGGTTACTGAGCCCACACACAATGATCAGGCAGTCTGCCCCAGGACATTTTAAAAAATGAGTCCCCCCCCAAAAAAAATACTTTTGCTGGGGGTTTTTTTCTAACGTGATTCATGAAGTCAATTTTTTATGAGTTAATATTATCAGTGAGACCGTATTTATTTTTAATGTTTTAGGAGTAGCTGCAATGAAAATCAGTATAAGAATACTTTTCATAAATAAGTTTCTCAAACAATTAGCAATAGCAAATAAATGAAAAAGGGCAAGTCCATGCGTTAGCAAGCCAGTTACTTGAAACATTGTCAAGAAATGCAAAAAAAAGAGTGTATCCAAACATATCTATGGAAATAATTAATATCCAGCAGAAAACATGGTCTCTGGAGAAAACAGGAAAACAAACTTGTCAGTTTTTCTTCCCGTTGCATGCCCTACACTGTCTCACATGCTCTTCCATAGCTTTCCAAGTGGCTATAGGCTATTGGTAAAGTCCCTTCCTTCTTCTAGCCTAAATTGATCTCCATTTACAGATGGCTTGGATCCAAACCTCCATGCTTAAAACAAGGGCAAGGCTCTCTCTGCACTTAGGAGAGTGAACGTACAGACTGGATAATGCTAATCATTACTTAGCTACTTAGAAAACATGTGAGCTTCTAAGGCAACTTTTTAAAAATCTTGAATGTGCAGACACAAAGTGGCTGGGGGGGCAGAATTTGTTATTTTTAATAAATTAGGACAGGATTAGGTTGTGCATTTATCTTATATCCTTGCCCGGTATTAATACATAATCGAGTTTAATTTATCTAATAAGGTTCTGTTTTCACAATGTTAACATTATGTTACATAAACAAACAAATTAATTCCTTTACATTTTAAAAATAATATTCTGTGCTGACTGCTTCAAACTGGGAAAATAAAATCATTTACGGATGAGCAACTTTGCCCTATCTTTTCATGCAGCATTTCTCTGGAACACCCTCACAGTATACAGAGGGAGCATCACATTATCTAAACTCCCCCTGAAGGGAAATAACTCTGCCAGTTCATTCCTTGAAAACCATGGATATTATTTACTCTTCCAGCTGTCAGAAAAGGTCCAATACATTGGGGTTTAAATGAAATTCACTTTAGGGGAGGAAAAGTCAATTTTGAAAGCCAATACATTCAAGAGGATCAACTCAT
The DNA here is from genome assembly GCF_001527695.2 of Protobothrops mucrosquamatus. NCBI lineage: Eukaryota > Metazoa > Chordata > Lepidosauria > Squamata > Viperidae > Protobothrops > Protobothrops mucrosquamatus. The sequence goes on from NW_015386235.1 coordinate 263,651, forward strand.
ATGATTTGCCAGAGGTCACAATAGGATGAATTTCATCCCTTCGGTTAGGGAGGCAGATTAATTTTCAGGAATGTATATTCCATAGCTTATAACAACAGCTATTCAGTCTCCAAACAACTTCATATTTCATATCCGTATTCACACACATACGCACACACACACAATATTATATATAAATATTTTATGAAGGAGAGGAAAGCAACATATTAGCAGCACTTGTGAAGGGAGAGATGCATGATTGTCAATGGGAGCTATGCCTGAACCAAAAACCCATTGAGTCTCTTGTAAATTGGAGATATCAAAACATACCTATTTGTTTATAAATGGGCAGAGGGCTAGAAGGTACACAAATTTATTAAGAAACAGGATTTAGAAGATGGGTGAAAGGAGATACACATAAGAAATCACAAGTTAGACTACTGATGGGCACAACAAAACAAAATCCTTCATGTATAAGCAAAACAACTCCTAGCAAACTAAAGCTAAAGCACCTCTATGAAAATATGACTGAAATCTTTACCAATCTATTTAAGTCAACGTGAGCCAACAGAAAAAATTACAAAATAGTTGTAAGTTATAGCATTTTCAAAAACTCTTAATCAGACAAGATTATTTAAAAAAAATAAAACAGGAAAAAAAGTGCTCGAGACTTGCTTGAAAGAAGAAATAATGTGATACCAATAATAATTGTGCTATTTCTTCTCCCCAGCCTGGATTGAGAAGAATCCTTGGTGCCAGTTAAGGCCACTTCTGTACCAATATTAATCCTGCAGATTCTCTTGACAATTTAATTAAGACTTCAACTTGGTGCAGGCCCAACCAAAATGCCTCCCCACTCATGCTTGATTTCCAGAATGTTTAACCATCTTGCCTCACGAGTTCGCTGCGAAGATATGGCAATTCCAATATCCTTTTGAGCCCCCAAAGGAAAGGATGGGTTCGAATAAATAAATAAATGAATCATTACCAGCCAATTTTAAAGTATGCCAAGTCTGTGAGAACTGTTTTAATTTCCATAACTTACTTGCCTTATTTCAACCATATTTATCATTGTTGAGACCTCACATCAGAAGCCCGTAAAGTTGGTCCCATCCGGACCTTTCTCTGTTAGTATGGCACACATTTAGAGATGAAAATAAATCACGAATGAGCCTGATTGTCTTAAAAATCTAATCCTATCTCGGCAATTTCTTTCCTGTCCCACTTTATCTCTTCTAGTGAAAGGGGGCAAGTTTTAATGGCTCTTTCAAACAAGCATCTGGAAGTTAGGGTGGGATGTTCCCACATCCTTTTGGCTCTGGAATGTGCTCCCCATTCTTCATGATTTGTTGCCATCTGAAGAGAATGAGCTATCTATCTGCCAGGCAGCTCTTACCCCAGGGAGGAGATTGTAAGCTATGGACATAATTTATTCCAGGAAAGATGGGTAGCATTCAACTGTTAATGTTATCCTGCGAGTTATACATGTTACCCTTCAAATGCCCGTGGCGGGGTTACATGACAGGAGAATATTTCACTTACAAAATATATTATATTATTTTAAATTAAAATATTCTCTGCAATTATTGCATCTGGCCTGTCAATATTGTTTTATGTTCCCATGTCTTCTCCCATTCCTCTTCCCCCTCCCGCATTAGTTACTGTTTGTTCTCCTAAAACCACACATAAACATCACCTTGTATCACTTTGCACGTGCTTACTCAGCTCCTCTGTACATCACAATTCCTCATTAGTTATGGATGATTTGAGACAGAAGTAAGCTATTTTTTTCTTTTCCACCTGCTTTTTTTCTGTGCACTTTTTTTTTTAAACAATTTAGCTGAGGAACAGCTTTTGGGAAAGGATATGAGGTCAAAGCTCTAGAGTCATACTCAAATGAGCAAACAGGATGGCCCAGACAAAGAAGATAACTTTCTACATTTTAAAATAAAGACAGCATTACATTATACTTCCATCCAGAGACTAAAAGCACCTGAAAACAAAACAGCTTGTTTCTTATACACAGTAATACTCTATGAATAAAGATTCCAACATTCTGTTTCCAGTATCTAGCAGTTTGAAGGTTTCTGCTTCTTCTCTTCCTTTCTCTTCCTTCCTTTTCAAGGTGATGTTTGCGTAGGGAATTCAGCGAGACGCATGTTAGTGAATTAACTTGTAATTTATATAAATTTCTGTTCTTGAAAATGAGGAGCAAAAGGTTGTTAGTAAGTGGAAGATAAAGACCTTCAGATAATCAAGAAGATGGGAAGTGAGTGAACAAAGCATCCCAAGCATCTTCTGTAGTCTGATGTACAGAAATAAGTGACACCAATGACGAGGGTCACTCTGTTAATTTTCAGTTTATAAATTCTGCACTGATAATCACGTTCAGCAACTATAGTTCATTAAGGTTCAAATTAATTTCGGATGAGAAAAATACAGATGAAAGAAATTGCACTGACAGCATTTTAGACAGGGATACTTGGAACTGAAATGTTACTTAGATGTGATTTCAGATGCCAAACAGATGCCTGATATAATTAAAGAGTTCCCAACAGTGCAAGAAGCTCCTGATGACCATTAATTCAATTTTTGCATTTGAGACTGGAGAAATTCCTGGCTTATTGAAGATGCAGGCCTAGTTGGGATTTTGTCTCATATGACTGGAAGAATGGGACCAATGACATTGACTTTGCCCTTTGTTTCACTTCTGAAGTGAGGGATAGGATAGGATAATATGGAATAGAATAGAATAGAATAGAATAGAATAGAATAGAATAGAATAGAATAGAATAGAATAGAAGGTGGATGGCTGCATTGCATTAGGCCAGGGGTATCAAACTGCCGGCCTGCAGGCCGGACACATTACGCGGAAGCCGCGCCCACCCCACTGCCAGCAATGGCAAAATAGTCCCTATACGTCGCGCGACGTCATGTGACGTTACGAGTTTGACATGTCTGCATTAGGCCTTACCTTGAAGGCTATATGGCAGGTACAGGAACTTTTACTATTACAGTAATGTATTTGTTACTACCATATAACAAGATTCTGATGTCTTCTTCTCTTTCTAGTTATCAGACTGTTCCCAGGTCTCTTTGGGTGTCTTGCATTCAGCACATTTCAATTGGCGGAAGCACATGAGTCATTTTTAATTAAATATAAGTTGTTTGTTTCTCCAACCTCTAAAGCCCTAATTAAAAAAAAAAAAAACAGCATAAAATTTCAAGTTTACAAGCATTAAGACAGGAAGCAGTGCTGAAATGCTGACTTTCAGAGAACAAATTAGAAACATTTACCAGTTCACGAAGCTGCTCATATATGGAGATTGGTCACAAGTAAGCAAGACAGATGAGGGAAGGTGATGGCCCAACAAATCATGGGAGAAAAAGAGTTTTCAAGATCTTTGTTTTTTTATTTAATGATTTTTTTTTGTAGTGTGCTTGCAGTGGTGGGATTCAAATATGTGAACAACCGGTTCTCTGTGTGGATGCCGCTTCCGGAAGTCCATTCTGGACCTGGGCAACAAAAAATTAGCTACCGGTTCTGCTGAACTGGTGCGAACTGGCTGAATCCCACCACTGTGTGTGCTTGTTGAAATTTGTATTGTGGATAAAGTGTGATATTATTCCTTGACAACAGTATACACAGAAGATATGGAAGATGCCACAAGATTCAGATCCAACCCTAACTCCGTGCTTTAAAAAAAAAAAAGTAAAAAGCTCACTTTAAGTTTATTCATGATTTCAGATCACTATACCTAGAAATCAATAAATAGCTAAACCAATTTCTATTTGGCAGAATTAGATGTGCAAGAACAGTCATCCTTTCTGGAAAGATTATATGTGGCAAATTTCAGATAAGCAGATGGAAAAATTTTTTGAATTTTGAATTTTATTATATTTATACCCCGCCCTTCTCCCGGAGGGAGTGTGCACTGGGCATGTTTAGATTTTGATTATTTTTAAAAAGCAAACTGTGTTTTTATTTTCAGCTAAGCTGGAGTTTCAGAAAAGAACACGCAAACTCTTTGTGGTGTTTTCAGAAGAATTGTGAAAATGACATACAACAGAGAGATCATCCTAGGTAATTACAACCCCCCACCCACCCACCCCCAACAAAATGTCAGATTCAATCCTTCTAAACACAATCTTCAAATCTGAGGAAGTAGAAATTAGTCACCTCTCTACCTTTTGGCATTTTGTTTTGCTTTTGGCAATTTCTATGCAAATACCAGACACATAGACAGCCTTATTTAAATAAGAAATATACTATCAAATCGTAATCATGCATCCTGTTTCTCCTACCGGTAGCAATTTAGAAAATGTCCTGAAATATATTCTTGATTCTCCCAATAAGTAATAAATGATACATTGTGACTGTTGTCATTTTGAACTGAATGTTGTGAAACCCGTATCCAAAATAATAAGGAAATGGCACAGGAAAAAACAACAACCCATTTTCAGAAATGTACAGCTGCCAATTTTCTCCCATCAATATAATTAAACTAACACTGCACTTTCTCCTTCCCATGTGGCTAGTTATGCAGAGCAAGCAAGAATTACAGCTAGAAGCTGCAAAGTCTGAAAGTCGGAAGACATCTTTCAGTGGCAGCAAAGCAATGGAATACTCCTCTCTAATGGCATAGTGATCTCTTGCTCTCTATATACTGTAGCCCAGGGGTGTCAAACTCAATTTCATTGAGGGCCGCATCAGCATTGTGGTTGCCCTCGGGGGGGGCAGGGGTGTGTGGCCAGGGTGGGTGCGGCATACTGGGTGGGCGTGGATGGAGTGGGTGTGGCCTATTGGGTGGGCATGGCCATCTCTACATTGTTCGCGTCAAGGGTGCCTGTGGGGGCCTGGGCAGGAGTGGGACAGATCTGAGGGTCTCTGGCAGAAGGGGGTGGGACTGGGGCAAGCGCCAAGGCATGGTGCATTTCTTCATTCCTCACAAAGGGTGACACCTTCTCAGCATGCACCCAGGGGGCGGGGCCAACACGGCAGGGGCTGATTCCTCGCTGTTTCTAGACGGCCTTGTGGAGCTAAAACTGAGTACGTTTCAGCATAGATGGCCACCACAAAATTATACATTGGCTCCCGGCTGGCCTGGGCCAGGGCCAAGGCAGGGGGGGCCGTTCCCTCACTGTTTCCAGGATGGCTTCGCGGGCCACATGAAACCACTTCGCGGGCCGCATCCAGCCCCCGGGCCTTGTGTTTCACATGTCTGCTGTAGCCAGTATACAACCCCAAAGCCAAGTTCAATAGAGAAGATTAGTAGTGGGGAAGAAAGCCAAAAAGCACTCCCCTACAAGGCGGACAAGGTCAACTTTTAGCAAAGGTTCTAATACTGTGGAATTCTTGGTGCTCCATGAGCTTTGTTGTTTGCTTGCAGAAGTTTCATTGCCCAACTAGGTTACATCTTCAGTGTAAATATGAGTGTTTGCAGCCTGCTTATATAGACGTGGATGGCTTCGAGGATTGCTTTTGCCTTGTTTTGAGGACTGTTCTTGGCTTGCCCTGGCCCTGAGGACTCCCCCTTCGGACCTGCCTTGCCTTGGACTCTGTCCTGTTTTGCTGGACGTCGAGTGGAGCAGGCGGGACGAAAGGAAGTTGCTGTTACTAGAGACTGGCTAACATCATTCTAAGCAAGCTGCTGT
>NW_015386235.1:272640-281728 GCF_001527695.2 Protobothrops mucrosquamatus
CCCCTTGAGGTGCACCTGGAGGCTCCAGCTAGTTCAGAATGCGGCCGCGCGGGGGATCCTGGGGGCCTCTAGATACTCCCATGTAACACCTCTCCTGCGCGAGCTGCACTGGCTGCCTGTGGCCTTCTGGGTGCGCTTCAAGGTGTTAGTAACAACCTTTAAAGCGCTCCATGGCAATGGACCTAGGTATTTGCAAGACTGCCTCCTACCAAACACCTCCCTTCGACCAGTCCGCTCCCACAGAGAGGGCCTCCTTAGGGTGCCGTCGGCCAGACAATGCCGGCTGGTGACCCCCAGGGGGAGAGCCTTCTCTGCGGCAGCTCCTGCCCTCTGGAATGACCTACCCCCCGACCTACGTACAGTTGCGAACCTGCGCCTTTTTCGCCGAGCCCTGAAGGCCCATCTATTCCGTGCGGCCGGCCTGGCGTAGTTTGATTATGTTTTAGTGGGGGTTTTGTATGGGGTATTTTTAGAGCAGGCCTGTTATTTAATTTGATTTTAGAACAGAAATTTGTGTATATTTATCGTGGGTTTTATTATTGCCTGTTCACCGCCCTGAGTCCCGTAAGGGAGATAGGGCAGTATATAAATTCAATAAATAAAATAAATAAATAAAATAAATAAATAAATAGAAAAGCTACATAGAAAATTATACCAAAAAAAAGCCTAAAGAAAGAAAAATGGGAGACCGCTGATGAAATTGGCGTGGTTGCGTGAAGAGCACTCTGATAAGAGAAACAAGGAGGATTAAAAACTGAAAAGAGGGACATAAAAGAAAAACAGAATATCAGAGAGAATAGCCTGAACCTGGAAGGGTGTGGTAAGGAAGCCCAGAATGATCTGAGGATTTCAATGAATTCCACCCCCATTTTTTTTTAAAAAAGCATTCTGTAGTTTTGTGCAAAACCAGGAGAAAGTCAAGGAAACCGGTTGTGCTGTTGGTAGGAGAAAATGGTAAAGTGGTGACCACAGCTTAAATAATAGCCAGCAGCACCATGCTGCAGATGCAGAAGAGCCAATGCAGTATGAGGCTGCAGTATGAGGCTGCATCAACAGAAGTATAGTTTTAAGATCACAGGAAGTAATCATTCTGCTTTATGTTGCATTGGTTAGACCCCATCTGGAATACTGTGTCCAGTTCTGGTTACCACAATAAAAGTGCTGAGGAACAGGAGAGAGTCCACAAAACAGTGACACTGATGGTGAGGAGCTGGGAAGATAAGTGCTATGAATAATTGTTAAAGGAACTGGTATGGTTAGTCTCAAGAAGAGAAAAGTAAGGGGAGACAAGGTAGCAATGTGACAAAGGGCTGTCACAGAGAAAAGGGTGTGGATTTGTTCCCTAGAGCACCTGTGAGTGGAAGTGAAATTTCGTGGAGAGAACAACTGAGCTGTGGAATAACTTTTCTTCTAGGGTCATCCATGCTCCATCACTGGAGGTTTTTGAATAAAAGCTGGAGAACTATTTGATATATGTATATGTATATGTATATGTATATGTATATGTATATGTATATGTATATGTATATGTATATGTATATGTATATGTATATGTATATGTATATGTATATGTATGTGTGTGTGTGTGTGTGTGTATGTATATATATATATATATATATATATATATATATNACGGTTAGCCAGGAAGGATGGCCCTATCACACGGGCAATGAGTAAGCAGTTAGGCCAGCAAGGTGTATAAAAAAGAATCTCCCCACCCCCTAAGCTTTACTCTGAGGACGCTGGCAGGGGACCAGCGAAAGCTAAGTTGTTTCTTTTAACATTGTAAATAGTTGTTTTTATTGTTTTTAAATATCTTTTTAGCAATAAAAAAACTGGTTTATACATCTCCTGGAGATCGAAGGCTGTGTTATTGAACATATGTATATGTATACGTATGTGTATGTGTATGTGTACGTGTACATGTTTATGAATATACATATTCCTGTCCTAGGGTTGGACTAGAAGCTCTCTATGGTTCCTTCCAATCATATGAAAATGACTAAAATAAAAAGACCCTAAGAAAGCTTTCCAGTGAAATCCCTTTTAAAGCTGAGTGGTGGCAAAAGCAGGCCATCAATCTGCCACTTCATTCTGATAGGGCTAGAAGAAGTGCAAAGTCTAATAGGAAGAAGGAAGTGCATATATCATTGGGAATAGCAGCCTACCCTGGCAAGAAGATTCCCTGCGGAGCCTTAACAAGGTGCTACATAGCCTAAACCCACTGGAAATCTAATGGATAAGAGTGAATTATAATAAGTTCTTTCCGTCAGCTGAAAGCTCTTTCTTTGGCTCCCATCTTTGGCTATGTATAGTAGAGGCCTTATACTCCCAGATTCCTCTTCCTGATCTTCTCCATGGAAAGCAATTTTGGGTCTTAAATTTGGATTAAGAATTAGGGGAGAAGGGAGAAGGAGGAGAAACTTACATCAAAATGGACAATATAGCCTCTCTGATGAATTAGACCATAATCCTTGTTATATGTTACATCACTTAGCTGGTGTAGCAGTCTTGCTCCAGTGACAGATTGTGTTAAGGAAGGATAAGAATGTGAAAGCCCACAAATGAAAAACAATTCAAAAATGTTTACTGCATTCCTGCCATCACTGGGTGATGGACCACCTCAAATTTAGGAAAGGGTGTCATGAGCCATAGAGATAGCCAGCTTTCACATTATATTAATTGAGTTCGATCTTGATGGAGCTCAAGGTTGACTCACCCTTCCATCCTTCTGAGGTCAGTAAAATAAGGACCCAGATTGTTGGGAGCAATATACAAATAATGCCTCTACCTTGCAAACTGTCGAGAAAACTGTAAAGCACTACGGGGCAGTATATAAGCCTAAGTACTATTGCTATTGCTCTTCTTCCTTCCTTCCAGTGCATCAGATCTCCCTTCCATTTTTTAGAGCACATGAAGGTCAACAGATATTTTTTTTATATCAGTTTCCCAAATATGCAAGGCCCATTCATTTTAAAGGAATGTTTGATTTTAGAAATTGTCAGGGAATATAATTTGACTCAATGGAGATTTCATTAGAAGCCTCCATATTTTTCCTCGTATAATTTTGATCCCAGGATTGAACGGTGGCTGTTTAAACAATTCAATTAGCTTGCATACGCATAGCTTAAAATCTGTTTGCTTAAAAATAAAACAGGGCTAATTGCTATTTTGAATTATTTCAAGTAACTAAAATAAATGATTTGAAAACAAATGATTGCTTTGGTTGCCTGTAATTTACAACTGTATGTCTCCAATCCAAACAGGCTAAAATTCCTGCTGGACTCCTTTTTTAAAAAAAAAATATCAAACTTTCTGTTTAATATTAACCTCCAATAACTTCTTGTGCCACAGTAGTGATGCAATGTCACAAGAGACGTGGAGATGTTTTGTCTGTATAGGGAGGAGAATTAATTCTTAGTAGTTATGCCAAATAAGAATGTCAAAGGCCTATTTTGCTTCAAAATACTTTTAACAAATGCTTCAACAAAGAGCCACATTTTTGTAGCATAATCTGGTGAGGCTCCATGGGATTGTGCTGTGGGCTGCCAAATCCTATTTTAAATTTTCCTCAGAATTTTAACCTCACTACTGGAAAAAAGAAATGGTTCCCATTAAGACCTTAAAAAAATTACTCAGTCCTGATTGTGTATTTCCAGTAGGGCATTTTTTTTCCTCATTGTAAGAATATATTTGACTTTGCCAGACAACTGTATCCCATGTAAACTCTTTATCTTAATTTTACTTAGTACAAAAAAAGCAGACCTACGCTTTATTGTCCTATATACTTGGCTTCCTTGAACTGATCCATGTTTTGCCCCAGTTAATATATTTTTTCTGTTCTACATAAGAACAGAAAACTTGAAAGTGGAGGCGTATACGAAGAGATGTGTCAAAACTGACTTGCTTTCTTCCTTGCCTGCATCAATTTCCAGCTTGCAGTTTGCCAAACAGAAACTGGAGGGGGGGGGTTGGTAAATTCCTAGGATGGAGGGAGGCTAAGTAATACATAAGAGCCTTCTGCCACCCAGAGAGGAGACACCCACCAAGGCCACGTTCTCAGAGCTACCAGCCAGCGCAGAATATTTTCCCAAAACAAAAGTACTGAGTGTGATTGATTGGCAGTGAACTGTGGGTGTCCCGGGGTGAAAACGGGGTTTTACCTACAGGAAGTGGGTTTTTGCAGGAAAACCTCAGGGCTGACTTTGCTTCTGATCTTTCAAGAAAGTTTTACTCTTGGTAATTCCTACATGCCAGGAGTTTCTTTTTTTGGATGTGCCAATGGGATGGTTGACAAGATATCTCCTTAATGGATAGCTCTGCTGAAGAATAATTTTTAAGAAGCGTCCCTAAAAGAGGTACAAAAATAAAGTCTATTATTATTATGTTTGGTTGCACAGTCAGACAGATGTTTAGATGGGATTTAGCATGTTTATCCACCTACTGGTTCTTTCCAAGGATCTGGGATAGGCAGATGTTGTTGTCTGATAAAGGTTTCATCGCAGGCTATAAGCTTTCTAAGTAACACTGCCTTTTGCAATCGATTGATGGTGATTTAATTAGGCAGAGGTTTGAATGTAAAGCAGAGTGTTTTGGAAAGAAACAGACTGGACACAACACTACAGATACAAAAAAACAAACCCATGAAAGTGAATGTTTTTCTAGTGAATTACAGCAAATAACATTTTAATGAGAGAACGTCACAGTGGGCAGGTGAAGGTAGAAGCTTTGAAGTTGCTTTTAATTCATTCACATCCTTAGGCTTCCACTGACTGACTGCCCAACTCTATTTGTGCTTCTTGGTGGAATTTACAATTTATGCGCCTTTTGTTTGGACAAATGCATGCTTTCTTTCTGTTTATTCATTCTTAAATTTGCTGAGTAGGCACCAAAGCTGGAAAAGAACTTTATGTCCCATTTCAGCATAACTGAAAACAGACTATAATATTGGGTAGCTTTATTGGTATGATTTTCCACCATAGAAAAAAAATACTTTAGCCATGTAATGCTTGAAAAATATTTATTATTAGTGTACCGCATGTAAGAGAGAAAGAAAACTCCTTGACAATCAGAAGCTGCATTTTTCTTTTAATTTTTTGTAAACTCTGAAAAGTGTAGGAGGATGTCATCCCTCTGGACAGAGATGAGAATTTTGGTCTGTGCCCTCCCCCTCCTTTTGGTACTGGGGATTATTATTATTATTATTATTATTATTATTATTATTATTATTATTATTATTATTAATAATAATAATAAAGTTGGAAGGGACCTTGGAGGTCATCTAGTCCAACCCCCTGCTCAGGCAGGAAACCCTATACCAAGGCTTTTCAACCTTTTCACCCATTGTACCCCTTTTAGGATATGGCAACATCCGAGTACCACCAGTCGCCTAGAAAGGTGTCAAAAACTTGATGATCAAAAAAAAAAAAAGGAAAGGAAAAAAGTGATGAAGTACAGGTAGTCCTCGACTTACAACAGTTCGCTTAGTGACTGTTTGAAGTTACAATGGCACTGAAAAAAGTGCCCCCCAAGCCACAGCCAAGCAAGACACCTGCCTGCCCGCTCGGCCGTGCTCTTCCTCCTGTCCGAGGTTTTCATTGTTGTGAGCATTTCTGTTGAGGATTGGCAGCGGGGGTGGGGGAGTGTTTGGTTTTTATTCCCCCCCATTTGCTTGGTGGTTGCAGCAGGTTTTGGTCACTTCACATGACCCTGGGACACTGTAACTATCATAAATATGAATCAGTTGCCAAGCATCTGAATGTAAATCACAAGACCCTGGAGATGCTGCAACATTCCAGCTGATCGGCGCTTCCTCAGGGCTCAGCAGAAGTGCCAGGATCAGTGCCGAGCTCCAGCTGGAGACTGGCGCTGATCCTGGTGCTTCCACTGAGCCCTGACAGCCCTGCAGCTCCAGCCGTCTCTCGCTCAGGCTTGTGCAGTGCTGCCACTGGTTCAGCTCATTCCCCTCCCCCACTACCACTTTTCTAGGATGGTCGCGTACCACCTGCCAGGTGCCAATGTACCATAGGTGGTACCCGTACCACTGGTTGAAAAGCCCTGCCCTATACCATTTCAGACAAATGGCTGTCCAGTCTCTTCTTAAAAACTTCCAGTGTTGGAGCATTCACCGCTTCTGGAGGCAGGCTGTTCCACTGGTTAATTGTTCTAACTGTCAGGAAGTTTCTCCTTAGTTCTAGGTTGCTTCTCTCCTTGATTAGTTTCCATCTGTTGCTTCTTGTCTTGCCTTCAGGTGCCTTGGAAAATAGCTTGACTCCCTCTTCTTTGTGGCAGCCCCTGAGATATTGGAATACTGCTATCATGTCCCCCCTCATCCTTCTCTTCATTAAACTAGACATACTCAATTCCATCAACCTTTCCTTATATGCTTTAGCCTCAGAAGTCTGCTTATTTCAGAAGTCTAGAAGGAAAGCTAGGTTGCATCATGTTTATATAATGCTGTCATGTATTTTAAGTCAGAATAACAGAATAATAGAATTGGAAGGGACCTTGGAGGTCTTCTAGTCCAACCTCCTTGGGGATAAGCAACTATGACAGTTAAGGGCAGCAACTGTGATAGTTAAGGACAGAACCACATGTACAAGTAGAAGTAGGATTCAGGGACTGCCCACTTAAAGTCTATCCATGGAATATGGCTTTGAGCCTCTTCTTATAATCAAGTATTTACTTTAGTCCAGTCCTTATTGCTTCCTATACCTCTGGTCTGGCATGTCACTGTGGTAAAATAGTTTTTATTTTCCATTGAATTAAGGTCCCCCAAAGTGGTCAGTATTAACCCCAAGGGTCAATGGGTTTATTCAAGGGGTCAATAAACAGCTGAGGGTCAAAAGGGGGTCAGTAAATGTCTGGGGGGTCAATAGTGGCTATTAAAGGATGGGAGGTCAGTTCAGTTCAATCTTTTGGGGGTCCCTGTAGAGCTCCACACTAATCCCTAGTCCTGAAGGAGAGATGGCTAGCAAAGAGACAGTGTTACCCAGGATTGGATGATCAGCTGCCAGTGAGAGCAGCTTTGAGTTGTCATTGGGGAGCCTTGCTTTAAAGGATTGATAATTTCTAAATTTGCAAATATTGATAAAGGAACATATGTAATGGGTATGTAAACCTGTATTGTTGTTTGAATTCTGTTTGGGCACTCTCCTTTTTTGCTGCTGGATAATTCACCTTTCTAATGGTTTAAGTAGTGAATCAGTGTGTGGGAAAGTAATAGCCCAGATACTATCTTCACCAAGTGTTGTAACTACAATTCCCCAAATTCCTATTGGCTATGATGGCTGATAATTATAGGATATATAATTCTTACTTTTTTGGAGGGCACCAGCTTGAGGAAGCTGGCACAGAATGCAATTATTTCTCTCTGTGTGATGAGGTAAAAAAAAATAATACATGGAGCATCATCCTTGAATAGCTGTTATATTCAGGAACGATGATTTTCAAGACAATAATTTATCCCCGCATTGATGATACATCTTCTAAAACTTCAAAGCATGAACAAGATCAGAAATCTTGCCTTGAAGTAATATAATCCTCTACAGTCAAGCGTAGAGAAATGCATTTGATGCCTCTTCATCTGAGTGCAGTTAATTACATGGTTCATTCATGACTTGCATTTTGACCTTCACATATTGTACATTTTGTGAACGTAACAAAAGAATTATGCCTTACTATAGAAATGGATGGTAATTTACAAACCACCTCGCAACTACATGGTGACAATGTTTGCATTGCTATTATGACTGATTTAAAATATTGTTTGAGAATGTTGGGACGAAAATAGTGTATCCCCAAAGTTTCTTGTTTTTACAGACTGATAGGTAATTTACTAAGTTGAATATTTAAGTTCTGGTGTCCATCCTTGTAGCTGAGGTAGAATTATGAATAGGAGGAAAACATTTCCCACCTAAGTCTTAAATGGCTTTTCAGTTTGTGACATGACAGTGGCAAGCCTCTGTTTAAACACGCAGAGCTTGTTTTCACAGAATAATTGTAGAATGAAAAATATAGATAGTGGTAGTGCTCACTCTGAAAATTTGACCAATCAAGAATATCTGCAATTGACTTTATTTTCATGCTCGCAATTATTCCCTAGAGCAGCGGTTCTCAACCTATGGGTCGCGACCCCATTTGGGGTCGATCGACCATTTCACGGGGGTCGCCAAACAAGGCTGTCCGCCATTTTTTTCCCCTTTTCTGGCGGGTGCCTTACCTCCCTTGAGCTGGGCCAGCTGGTGGTCGGCCTGCTCCATCTCTGCCGCTTGCCAGCTACGCCTCGGCTGGTGCAGGGGGCGGAACCACGCATGCGCGGCGCTCCCAGGCAGGGAAAGTCCTTGACTTACGACCGGTTGGTTAGTCCTTGACTTACGACTGGTTTAGTCCTCGACTTACGACCGGTTTAGTCCTCGACTTACGACCAGTTGGGGGTCGCAGCATTAAAAAGGTTGAGAACCACTGCCCTAGAACCATAGAGGTGCAGTGGTTAGAATGCAGTATTGCAGGCTAACTCACTGCTCACTGTCAGGAGTTCAATTCTGACTAGCTCAAGGTTGAATCAGCCTTCCATTCTTCTGAGACCAGTAAAATGAGGACCCAGATTGTTGGGGGCAATATGCTGACATAGAGTCAGCTGCTTAGAGAGAGCTGTAAAGCACTATGAAGCAGTATATAAATATAAGTCTAAGTCACAGGTGTCAAACTCGATCGCGTCAAGTGTTGTATCGTGACATTTTTTGCCTTTGTGGAGCTGGGGTGGGCATGGCCTGCACATGACGTATCTGGTCCACAGGCCGCCAGTTTGACACCCCTGGTCTAAGTACTATTGCCATTGCAATTGCTATTCCACTGTTATTTGGTCACCACGATGTAAAAAAGATGTTGAGACTCTAGAAAGAGACAGAGAAGAGCAACAAAGATGATCAGGGGACTGGAGGCCAAAGCATATAAGGAAAGGCTGCTGGAATTGTGTATGTCTAGTTTAATGAAGAGAAGGACGAGGGGGGACATGATAGCAGTATTCCAATATCTCAGGGGCTGCCACAAAGAAGAGGGAGTCAGGCTATTTTCCAAGGCACCTGAG